>NW_003530367.1:0-1006 GCF_000181795.1 Trichinella spiralis
ATTTAGTGGACCAATAGTAGCTATTATCTATGAAACGTTAGCCAATAAAAATCATTTGAAGTATATGCCTTTAGGCTAAATGCGTACCTTGTCTTTCTGTTGACTGTTATATGTTTAAATACTGGTTTATGAAAGAATTTAGGTGATCCAGCATTGTAGCTGCAATGAATCCAACACTGGGTTATCAAAAGCAAAGCATGAGCTGCAGAAATGAATAGCAATTTCAGGAAATAATTCTCAAATTAACGGTGAGATAAGCATGCGAGTTGAGAAATTATTATTATCATATAGGAATACACCACACAAGACAACAGGACGATCTCTGGCAGAATTACATGTGGGAAAAAGATAACCGATATTGTTGGACAGAATTAAACTGGATTTGGATACCAAAAAAGACATCGAAATATGGAAGCAGAAAATTTATCATGATAACAAGAGCAAGAGCAGAGAATTCAGGATAGGAGAAGAAGTGTGGATAGCGAATGAGCTGAATAGAGGATGGAACCCAGGAATTATAGATCATCAGACAGGAGAATTGTCTTATGAAGTACTCGTGGCAGGAAAAAACAGAAGCATGCGAATCAACTAAGCACGCGAAATGGCACTTTGGATGTGTCAAACCGATTCTCAGAGAATGACACAGAAATCAGAAGACAGCAAAATAGCACTTTAAATGAACAAAGTCTGAGACGCAGCAGTTGCAGGCGCTACACTCTGGAAAAATGGCAAGACTACATGATATTAGCAACTCAAAAAGAATGAAACGAAGGAGAAAATGTAGCATATGTACTTAATCTGTTAAAAAATGAGCATTGCACATGAGTATCTCATAAATACAGTAGGCATGTTGTTGTGCTTTTTTGGTGTTTGTGTTTGTGTGTGTGTGTCTGCTGTAGTAAAGTGCTTCATCTAGAAGTGACCTACATCTTACGTATTTGATATTGAAAAACAAATTCAATACAATTTACACAACATGTACTAGAATTTATATTTTGAACATAAT
>NW_003530368.1:0-742 GCF_000181795.1 Trichinella spiralis
CATATTCTTTAGTCCTAAAATGACCTTTAGTTGACTAAATCAGAACCATTTTTGCCAAACCGGAAAATTCCTTTTAAGGCATAAAATTTTGGATAACTTGCAAGGCTAAAAGGGTAATTTTATCTTTATGAGGCCAAGCCAACTAAAGGGTTGATTTTTTTTTGGAACCAGGATTTTATGTACTCAGTTTTGATAAAATGTAAAAGCACTTTGGAAGGATGCCAAACAAAAGCGAAAAGCCAATAAAATGGGCACCAAATGGAAAAAAGCTGTTTGAATGTTTCTTTCAGTTTTATGACAGTCGACCATAACCATTTCTTTTGATATTGTCAGCATTTGGTCACGTTGTTTGAATTACCCTTCTGTTGGCATCAGCAAAGGGTAATTGGCGAGACCACCAATATCTTTAATGATAGATACGATGAAAAATCAAAATGAAATGTTAGAAAAGGGTTATTTTAATCAAAATTGACGGCCTTTAATGGTCTTCAATTTTTGCAGAATAGAAAAAATTTGATTGACAGAGAACCGAAGGAAGTGATAAAAATTTCGATAGCTAGAAGTCAAACATTGAGGAAGCCTTCTCAACCGTTTAATGCTTATGTGAAAATTTGGATTAATGGCTAGTCGGATGGTGAACATTTTACACAGCTTCAATGTCAAACAGAATTGCTAATTATCAATGCAAACGTTCTTTTCTTCAATTATGCTAAAGAATATGAGACGAGGCAAGATTTGGCCT
>NW_003530369.1:0-751 GCF_000181795.1 Trichinella spiralis
TTTTAATATATAATAATTAATATGAATGAATCTGAAAGCTGATCATTGATAGAAAATGAAAATAACAAGAAGAACGCATCAGACTGACATCAATGAAATTATGTAAAACGTAGGCAGATACAGGTGTGAGGTCTGATTTTGTTTTATCATTCTGTCAACCAGATATCTGATCGCTCCGTACTGAGGTTGTCGTCTGAGTGTGTATGGCGCGGCAGTTTAGCGTGAACATGACTGAGCAATGTGATCGTGTTGTTGGTGGCGTGTGAATGAATGATTACTTTGATTGTGTCTGACTGTCTGTGCTTTTGATTTGTATTGGTCATGCCTGAATAAATATCAGCTTCTGTGTGTTTTGTTGTTTTTGAATTACAGCTCAATTTAAGCAAATTTTTTAAGCCTGAGAAGGGCCAGCGACTCAGTTTGTTATACTCAACTGTCTTGCGCGCAGTTGTATTGAACTTGAAAATCATCAACCTGATTATTCTCAACACAGGTTTTACCCTCATTCTGTATTGGTTTAATGTGGTACAATAAAATGACAATAACAGAAATTGTTTTTAAAAACAATATTTTTATGGAAAGTTTGTAAAAATGATCATCATCATTTTGAACAACCTTAGAATTTGAATTCATTTAAATATTTAATTTCTCAGAAAAATGATGTTTAATCAATGGAATGTAGCTGATGAAAACAGATTGAAGTGGTCCTGAAAAGGACCGTTGGATTATGAACAAAATAGGCTTAACAAAG
>NW_003530370.1:0-1131 GCF_000181795.1 Trichinella spiralis
TTTTTTAATTAAAAAAATATAAGGCAGGAGTAATACGGTAAATTATAATGATGAGTTGTAAATCATACCGGTAAGTATGCAAACATGAAATGGCTCTGCAGGACAGTACAGTAATATTGAGTGTCAGGTGTGACGGCAATTTAGATGTGCATGAGGGATACATAGAGCACAGAGCCAGTGTGATAATTTGCATTCACTTAACAGCGCACGCCATCTGGTGCGGGACTACGTCTTCGGCGGATCGGGTTCCAGATCCGACAGGGTCATCTTGGAAAAAGTCGTGAAGGCCGGCACGGGAACTTAGAGGCGATGAGGCCGTGGGGGACTCCGGGGCAGGGCTTGGTGGGGGGGACAATACGGGACAGGAGAGCTAGGGGGGCAGGTCCCCACCGCAACCAAAAACTTTTTTAAAAAAAATTTAAAAAAACACGAATAACAGTGATCTCCTTTAGTATTGAATTTTTAAAATGGAAAGCGCGAATCTCCTCCCCCTTAAAGACAAGGAAAAATGCAAAATCTCCCCCACTCTGTTGGGCAGGCAAAAAACGCACTATCTCCCCCTACCCTTGGAGCGGAGAAAAAACTAAACTTCCCGCACATCTGAGGCAGGGGAAACAACTAAGTCTCACCCGCCTCTTCAGCGCGGAAAGCCTATGCTTGCCCCGCTCCAGAGAATGGAAGCGCGCGCTCTGCCTGCCCAAAAAACATAGAAAAGTTCGCACTCTCCCTTGACAATGATAACGGAGCTTCAAGCTCAAAAATGGGGACCGTTTCCGAACTTACCATCTATTTCCCGTAAAATGTATACAATTATACTTGGAAGGATGTGTGCGTGTTCAGATACAATTCATCGGCCAGAATCTTCTTGTCTGCTTTGATTAGGTCGATTTTTTTATTTTTTTCTTTTCAATTCTTTGCAATTTTCGTACATTTTATCTGTAAATTTCAATTTGAGCTGGTGATATCTGTCGGCCCAAAAATGCGGTTGTCCTTTAAGATCTGATCGACTATTTTATTCTGCTCAATTGACAAAGTTGAAAGCCGTTTTTCTCATCTGTATGGGTACATGTTTTCCTTTTCTCATTACCATCATCATTATCTTTATCCGATTGGATGTTCTTCTGATTTTCC
>NW_003530371.1:0-1152 GCF_000181795.1 Trichinella spiralis
AGAGGTCCGAACCATGACAACATAATTGAAGACTGACAAGGCTTTAGAAAGGCGCCGGAGATAGCGAGCGCTCCCGCCGCGAGCGAGCCGCCTATTGGTGGTTCGCGTTTGGGTCGACCGCGGGGCCGCCGACCCTGGCCCTATATATAGGGCTAGAAAGCGCGCCGCGCCATATACATGGATAGAGAGAGATACGTCTGTGTGTGTATGCGTCAGTGGTACGATAGTTGTACAAGAGGACGCGTTGGTTGCGAGAAGTCGGCTTTAGAATACGTGGTTTGCAGTACTGGTTGCAGTATTGCCGTATTCCGAAGAGTCGAATTGGGAAGTGTGGACGAACCGAGTCGAAGTGCAAGGAAGGACGATCGAGCGAGAGACTCGTGGGTACCTTATTGAAGGGCATTCGACTTACCGTTAGGAACAACGGTAGTAGCTCGGGTATTCGTACACTTCGAGCGTGCAGTCGCAACGTACAGAGTTAGCGGAGCTAGGGAACCGGAAGACGTCCGCGAAGGAGATCGCCATCGACGAGAGTTTTTGGACCCCGATCGCTGCCCACGCCGTGGAAGATACACCAAATCCACTCTTTATTATACAGTCCACTTACTTATTGGCCGGACGAACGAACGTCTGGTCTATTCATACCTGAACGTCAGATTACTGTCGCTAGTCTGACTCTAACAGCATTACTATGCATACAATGATATTCGAAACCATCATATTCATATATTGTTATTCAAAAACATTGCGATGCAGGTGCGACAGATTTAAAATCAATAAGTATCAGCAAACAGAATATGGTTTTCGATTTCTTCGGCATCAACAACATGCATATAATATCACACTGGTAAATCACGCGCGATGATGCCGAAGTACGTACTCTATATAATGGCATTGCTAAAATTGCGTGTATGATCATTATACTGATCATCATGTTGCTACACTATTCGTACAAAAATACAGTACCCATTAACACTGCGAGTATTCACAACCGCAGTGATAGTCGTATTTTACATAAATCATCATGCCTATTTTGGTATACTTATTAAATCCTGCCACACATTTAAATTGGAAGTTTAGGAAAGATATACATAATCACATAGTAGATAGTTTATTGCTTCTATACCAATCACATACATTACTATACTTTAA
>NW_003530372.1:0-1146 GCF_000181795.1 Trichinella spiralis
CTAAAAATGAAAGTATGCAATCTCTGATTTTGAATTTTCATAGCGCATTTTTGCACTGCATAAATTGGGAATTTCACAATCAGCCAGTCACAGATAATGTCTGAATGCAGCTTATATTGATGAAGTTTTAGTGATTTTGTAAAAGTTTTAGTAAAAATGCATGCAAAGCATAGCATAGCAAAGTTGTAAGTGAATAAATTTAAATATGTGACAAAACCTTAAAATTAAACTTCAGAAACAAATGTTTTATGATGAATGAATAATGTTTAAACTGTAATGATTTTAGGCATTTTATCCTAAAAATTATATCGTGTAGATAATGTAATTTTTATTTATTTCGTTTTTTTTAATTCTGAATAGCAGCATAAATGCATTTATTCAATATTTTATGTTATGATTTGATTTTTCTTTTATTTTCTGCAAGGGAATATAATTTTTTATTTGTAGGTTGTGCTTGTTGAATCGGATTGTGTTGTAATGAAAAGTACTGAAAAAATGTTGATCACTGGTCACTCGAATGGAAATGTAAGAAATAATTTTTTTTGTTAAACATAATAATGATAATTAATTTGTCAATATGTATCAGATGAAAAATATTAACGAAATGCAAAATTGATCTGATAGTATTTTGTATATGATTTCTTTTTTGAATTAGAGATCCTTTATTTTTGCTTAGATGAATTTTCATGAATTTGCAGTTAGAATGAGCATTTTTGCACTGTGTTTGTTCGAATTCAAATGTTTGTTTATACATGTAAATTGAATAATACGTGAATAAAAAGAAAATAAAAATTAATGCATAGAAATAGAACGGAAAGTATATTTATAAAATTTAAACAATCGGCGATTTGATATTGTAGAATTGATCATTTATAGTTTCAAATTTTTTTCAGATTTGTTTACGCAATCCGTTGAATTTCAGTTTGCTCCAAGAATTGAATGCACACAGTGGATCGTTGTCTGACTTTGTCATACGAGGTTCACATCTAGTTACTTGCGGATTTTCCTCAGCGGTATAATTTTTTGCCAAGATAATTTGCATAATGATTAATTTTCTTTTTCGATTTAAGAGATGAAGAATAATTCTTGCGATCCGTTTTTGGTACTTCACGATTTGGAGAAACAGTCAATGCTATTGCACCTGTT
>NW_003530373.1:0-872 GCF_000181795.1 Trichinella spiralis
TCTTCTCAGCTCTTAGCCGCTTTGCTGTTGTCTATATTTCCATACGTTCAATTGCATGTCTCACTGAGTAAGGAGACGGATTCAGTGCACGTTTGTTGAAAATGCTGCTTAGAAGACTCTTTCCACATTCCATCAGAAACGATCTTCTACTGGCAACATCAAATATCAAGCAAAGATAAAAAAATACAAACAAGCAGCTGATGACAGAAACACCAAAAGAAATAGCCAGTATAACAGCAAGCAAAATATCAGTACAACAATGTGAAAGTGTAAATCATATAAAAAGCATTTTGTTTTGATTGGCTGTAATGTTTCACGGCACACTATTTACAGGCGGCCTAAGAATACAATCTGGGATATGCATTTCTTCCACAACGTGTGCTTATATATCTCTATACAGTACAAAAAGTGTAAGAAAAAGGTGCTAGTTGTGTGGAGGAAAAGAGGGCAGAAAAATTAGCAGTTGTGTCAGCAAAATGTGGAATCTACATCTCCAGTGCTAATTACCATGTGATTGGAGAAGATTAACATGATCAATTTGCCATGTCAAAAAAATAAAATAACTGCTGCAAAGGCGGTTTTGTCATATTTTGTGGCACGTAGAAAAAAGATGATGATTTTAATTTATCAATTTTTGATAAAACAACATAAAATTATTTGCAGTGGTTTCTTTGAAAAAATTTAGATGTAACTGATATTATTCAAGCTTTTTCACACGCTTTTCAAAATCCGGGTAACGTAAACCCAGTAATCGAAAAGCGCACATAGCGCGAACAATCCATCAGTAGGTAAATACAGTAGTGCATAATGAAATTCGTCCAATGCTGCCTTTACCAATATGGAAACCGAAATAAAAGGCATAAAATAAAAAA
>NW_003530374.1:0-827 GCF_000181795.1 Trichinella spiralis
TGTGGTGGATTCTTCCGCCACTGAACCCACCGCCACATGCGTTGTGCTTTCGTTCCGCATATTTCAGCCGGATAATGAACGAGCATCTTCCAGTTGTTTCCCTAAATTATATGCCCCGGCAGACAACATCAGATAGGATCAGCTGACCGAGAACCATACCCCCTGACATAAGTCCTTGCTGATATTGCAGAATGCCTTCCTTATCCCTATTTTACTTTTCAATTTTCGATCGAATATTATGGCTCTACTTCCTGGTGATTGATTTTCCCGTTAATGGTTTCCCTGAAATCTGCATACCGCCACTTAAAGGAAGTACCGCATGCAACGTGCTTTCTTTCTGGATATTGTAATCTGATAACGCACCACCATCTTCCAGTTGTTTCCCTAAATAATCATCTATACCAGTAATACAACTACAGATATGAAGAATTTAATGATAAACATACCAGCAAATATCAATCGTTGCTGATCAGGCGGAATGCCTTCCTTATCTTGAATTTTACTTTTCACATTTTCAATCGTGTCTGAAGGCTCTACCTCCAATGTGATTGTTTTTCCAGTTAATGTTTTCACGAAAATCTGCATTCCGCCACGTAAACGCAGCACCAAATGCAAAGTGCTTTCTTTCTGGATATTGTAGTCCGATAACCTACGACCATCTTCCAGTTGTTTCCCTAAACCATAACACCAGTAATACTACACACATATGAATAATTTAATGATAAACATAACAGCAATATCAATCGCTTGCTGATGAAGGCGGAATGCCCTTCCTTATACTGAAATTTAACTTTCACCATTATCAATCGTTCAGAATGGCTCTACTT
>NW_003530375.1:0-1368 GCF_000181795.1 Trichinella spiralis
AGAATCTACGCGTGTGTTGTTACCCGTACAAGCTGCTGTAATGGTGGTGATAAATAGATTCATTTCCGATTTGTTCATTTTAGCCTTGTCAACTGAAGCAGCAGTTTGAAGTTTAAGTCTGTTTCTGCTTTCCCTTTTAAGCTTATGATGCTGCTTGGGAACGATACTTGATACATTACTAAAAGAAGAAGAAGAAGAAGCTGAAGCTGAATGTTGGGTGCCAGCAGTAGCAGCAGCGATGAGGAAGACAACGAACCCGGCGTCGGGGCTTGGGAACGCGATGAGCGCACTTTGACGCCCAGTCCTCGACCGGCGCCGTTTGGCGGTAGTCTTCTGTCCGTACGGTCGCCGAGTGTGATCCACACGGACCGCGTCATATTTGGTAAACCTAACCCCAGCACCATCGGCGAATTCTGCTTCCATATTTTACCGACCGAATGACTGGCCGAATCCCGTTCCTCGTCCGCTGTCGCTTGTGGTCTAGGGGACTGTAAATTTTATCCGACACCAGCCTCTATCCTTAATGATCACCTAACCGGAATCCGACCCACGTTCGTTTCTGAACATGACATAATGAATGACATTTTGATAGAAACAAGCTTTATTCAACAAAGATAAAAGCTTAAGAACAAATGCAAACGTGCAATAATAAACCACTTGTAGTGGGTACAGTAATAATTGATAATCTTATGTGATACTATAACATTATTTTATGATTGTACCTTGAATCTTGGCTGCGTTCTGTCTAATAATGCTCGGCTTTTGAGTGAATTAATACATCTGATGAAACAGCTGATCGTCATGAGGAAGACACCCTCTTTGAACAAACTTGCTTGCTATCCCACTGCCCCAAACGCTGACTAGGAATGGGGACTCTAGCCACTTCTCTTCCTTACTTCTGCTCATCTGAGCGCGGAACCTGGAATCGGCCTCGTGAAAATCTTACGTCTCTACCTAACCGGATCTACTTTTGAATACGTGAATGACTGCTGGACTTATGACAATACGATTCCACAGCTGAGATATTTATATGCTATCCCACTATACGCGATGTTTGCCAGATATGAATTCATGTCCAATGAAGAACATTGACGGTGAATCGCTGGAATGAGTTTCTACATGCACTCCAACGACTGATTATAAACTGTGAGTATAAAAATGTTACCGCTGACAATATCACGAAGAGATTATTCAAGACGCTTTCATAAAGTATATGATGCTCTATCGAAATCCGCACGCGACTTTTCGCAGATAGCGAGATAAGTCTAGAAGCAAGGTCATGACATTAAACTCTGCCAAAGAAAATGCCGAGCTATATACCCAGTCCACCCTGATTATTACTTTAGTGAGCCGCTGCCAGACCCTGGG
>NW_003530376.1:0-750 GCF_000181795.1 Trichinella spiralis
CATTTTTTTTCAAGACTCCGAAAGTATCAATTGGCAGGTGAGGAGAGGGGATCAGGGACAAAGAGATGTTAAATGAACAGGTTTTATTAAGTCAATAATTTTTTACATAAATTGGCATTAATGATTTTTTATGAAGGCAACAGAGCAAAAAAAACTTCTTTGTTTTCAGTTATGTTGGTAAAATCATTTCGAAATGAAACAGATATTTTTTGATCTGGAATGTTGAACCATAGTAATACAAGAATTGCAACATGAATGTTTATTCAACTCAGTAGTAGGTTTACTTTAGATATTGGAAGAGAAATTTAATACAATTTACACAAAATGTATAAAAAAAAAATTTTTATTTTAAACCAGATTACAAGTACAGATTTTATTTTATTTTTTTATTTAAATGAAACATAAGAAGAAAAACAAGAACTCTTGTGAAGAGAAGCAAAAGAATGATTGGAAGGATTAAATTCTTTTGTGAACTAAACCCATTTTCAGAGAACAGGCTGGTAAATTCAGAAAAATTGTTTGGATGCTAACATTCAGCAATCACCACTCCTAGTTTTAGCTGAAAACTGCAGCTGTAGACAATTTACCAATTTTAGATTTTTCCCTTTGTACTTAAATAGCCTTCAATTAGCCTTCATCAGAGCAATATCTGTCAAACAGAAAAGAACCTTAATTGTTAGCTAAGAAGGTAATTTATATGACGACTGAAAGCAACTGTTAGCTGACATTTCTTTTGAACGGTATTTTTAA
>NW_003530377.1:0-1068 GCF_000181795.1 Trichinella spiralis
CCGTTCGACAACGCCCGGGAACGTCCCAAAGCGACCAAGCTTCCACTCGACCGACGCCCACCGCACGGCCGGCTTGTGTTTTTCTCTTCAAAATATCGAGTCTATGCCGACTGCAATTCCAACCTGCTTGTCAACAACAAATTGTTTGATTGTTGCATCTGGACTCGCCTCGTATGGTGGCGGTAGTGGGCGGGTCAATTGCTTTTATTTATTGCTTTTTGACGTCACTTCCATGACCAATGGGGCTGTGACTTGCGATGGAATTCGACCTCCACTTTGCTACATGGTCGTACATACATATGTATATTTAAATTTAAATTTATTCATTTATATGCAATTCAACATAAACAAATCAAAAATTATTTCAACTATAATTTTAAATTTCCCCCCTAGATAAAACTAGAATAAATAAACAAATATATGTTTATTGAATTGCAAAGCGAACCTCTCTATACGGAAACAGCAACTCTTCGAAATAGTTGCAATCTATTATTGATCGATCTTTCTCTTGTTTTATTATTATCATTTTTATCACATTATCATCACAACTGATTAATTATTACAAAAAATATTAAATGATTAACACCCACGTAAATGAGACAATGGTATAATAATAATAATAATAAGGTGCGATTTGTACTGTTGTTGTTTTTTCTTCCTTCCAGTGGAACATTTGCATATAATAACGGCAGTTGCTCTTATTATCTGCTAATGTTATTGTGACAACTGTTACAATTGTTGTCACTTGGTGTCTTAGTAGTCGGTGCTGAACTTGGTTGAAATTATTCATCATCACTGGGCGGGGCGGGCGTTGGTGTTTGTTGCTTGGAAACTACATTTACTGTGGAAACATTTTTGCCCGTTCTTGTTTGACAAACTTGTCTGTCACTGATCACATTTTATATCGATTTGAAAAATTGATTTATTCCATAATTATATTGTGCGATTTATTTATTAATTTTCATTTTTGAAAAAAGAAATATTTCTCTCCTCTTTTTCCATTTTCTGACTTCTCCCTTTGTATAATAATTGAAAAACAATTACAAATTAAATTGAATTAAAAGAGAA
>NW_003530378.1:0-759 GCF_000181795.1 Trichinella spiralis
ATAATGTATGGTCCGTGGTAAGGGTGGTAAAAGGTTTTGGTAAAGGGAAGGCGCGAAGCGTCATCGCAAAGTTCTTCGTGATAACATCCAAGGAATCACAAAGCCTGCGATTCGACGATTGGCACGTCGTGGTGGTGTGAAGCGTATCAGCGGCTTGATTTATGAAGAAACTCGTGCTGTATTGAAGTCCTTCCTTGAAAATGTTGTTCGTGATGCTGTAACGTATTGCGAACACGCTAAGAGGAAAACTGTTCCCCCTATGGGGGGGGGGTTATGCGTTGAAAAGACAAGGCCGAACCATTTATGGATTCGGTGGTTAATTTTCAACATATATGGTGTTTTTCTTCTAAAACCCAACGGCCCTTTTCAGGGCCAACATATTTCTTTTTATTGAAAACGAATGAGTTTGAACAATTGAATCTTACAGAAATTTGAACGTTTGAAATTTCAGAATAATTCCAAATCAAATATTAAATCCAGTTTATTGATTTTACAGCGTTATACGAGGAAAGTAGCACAATGATTGTATTTATTAATCATCGTATTTTAAAATAAAATACATTTTGAATGAAAGTTATTTGTAAAAATGCATCTATTCGTCGTTTCAACTTCATCTGAATGAAAATAAATGTTTCAAATTTTTGTTGTTTCTTGAATAACATAAAAAATAATACATTCCCACTTTATAACAAACGCTCACGTTTGAAATAAATTAATCCTGAAAATGAAAGTGAAAAATCCAGAATTGTAACATATACT
>NW_003530379.1:0-1096 GCF_000181795.1 Trichinella spiralis
AAGTCGAAGTCTACTTGCTGAAGATTTTTCTAGTTGATTTTCTCCATCTATAATTTATACGATTATCTTCACTTCATGGTATCGTGCTGCACCTTTCTCCAGCCCGTTGAAATGCAATAGCCATTTTTGCATAATATGAGTAGTGTTTGTGCAAATTGAATTATTTTCAATACTGATTAATTTTTTTCTTATTTCTGATAAAATATAATGAATAATAATGATGATGATGATGACTAGAACAGCCGAGAAGAATAGAACAAGCGAAGCTTGAAAGTGCAATTATGAGAGGGTGGTTGTCAATGCTTTTCAGAGATTCATAAGAAGAAAAAAAATCTTTTTTTCTTTTTAATTCATAACTGGCGTTTTATTGAAATTGCTTTTGACGCTTCAACGATTTTTTGTTCAATGAACGTCGTTTGTGCGTAGTTTTGATGAATGGGAAGATTAAAAAGCGAGGGGAAGAACATTTCGAGTTATTTGTATTTGTGGAAAAACTGAACTTTCTTTTTTTTTTTAATATCAATTGATGCTTTGCAAACAGTATATATGTTTAATTGATTTTTAGATGTAATTCGGGTTCAATCAGTTTGCTATTAATTTATTTTTTATAGATTAAGGAAAAGATTCTCTTTTTTAAATCTAATTTTTAAATATTCAGTTTTCCAGCATTGCGTATTCCAACTACATTGTAATTAATATGCGTATGCTATGTTGCATACATGCATGCATCGAGATAATGTGGTGAATGAGAAAGATGGAAGCGAATTAATTTAGTTTGTGTTTAAAATTTCATTTTTATAGAACAAAGTCGCCGAGACGATTTGGAAGCGTTGGGGCACATGTTCATGTATTTCCTTCGTGGAAGTTTGCCATGGCAAGGTCTGAAAGCGGACACTTTAAAAGAACGTTATCAGAAAATCGGTGACACCAAACGGGCAACTCCGGTGGAAGTGTTATGTGAAGGTTTTCCAGGTAAAATTGGTTTGCCCTTTTTGTCTGCAAGCACACATATACAAATATATATATATATATATATATATTGTTGTTGCTGTTGTTTTGTAGAAGAATTTGCCGTCTACTTGCGCTATTCTCGACG
>NW_003530380.1:0-974 GCF_000181795.1 Trichinella spiralis
CAAAACTGTTGATCGCATTAAAACACGAAATTTTCGCATGTCCGGTTGACCACTTCCAACAGCCCACTTGAAATCGTCATCATTAGTAGGGCTAAATTTGAATTTACAAACCAATATGACAATTGCAACGAGAAAATTTCATGAGATCACTATTGTCAAACATTTTATTAAATACAACTATCATTTCAATGTTTTCATTTAAACGAAATGCCAATTTCTTAATTTCGGTTTCTACTTCAATGAAAATACTGTATTTTTTGAACTTACGTGAATTTATGTATTACTGTACATATTTAAGTTTTCTCCAAGTTATTTCTTTTGTAAAAATGATAATTATTTAATAAATGCAAGCAACCAAAGTGATCAGTTCTAGTTGGTCTTGTAAAATTTGTCCACTCCTCCACCTAATTGTGGAACGTTTTCGATACAAATGGCACAAAATTGCATAACTTACTCGTTGCGCCAGAGGCAGGATGAATTGAAATTAGCGCAGTTCAAATCCGAACTTTTATTAACAGCATCATTTGAACCTTGAAAGAAAAGATTTTACAAAAAAGAAATAAATCCATGTAAATGAGATGTAGAAAGTGAACAACAAAAACTTACGGTGAGTGGGGATGAAAAAATCCGATTTGAACGTGCCACCGAATAGACCTTAATTGAATTTTTTGAAAATGAATTTTAATATGCAAAGTTAATTTGAATAATTACTTTCCAAAGAGTTGTAAAGTGATATTGGTCCTTTCGGTGGTATAGTTTCGACGCAACATGTTAAAAAGCCTTAAATGAGTAGTTGAACTGATTCGAGAGAATAAAATAAAAGAAGAAGCTCGAATGCAATTTACCCATTGCATGTAGGAAAATGGGAGATTTTGAAAAATGACATACGCAGCGTGATATCTGCTGACTACATGCAAGTAAACAGTTTTGACAAAGCGATATTTGCTTCTGACAGAGCGACAGTCTGACTGATT
>NW_003530381.1:0-1225 GCF_000181795.1 Trichinella spiralis
TCAAATAAAGACTTTCTAAAGAAATCAGGTGGATACTGCATTTGTTCATAATAAAAGGATCATAAGTTTTGTGCCTTCCCGCGATGAATAATTAACTGAGATAACTTATCTGAGGACATTGTTAAATCATTTGTAGTCAATGTTATCAAGTTAACAAAAAATGTTGATATACATCACGTCAGACGAACAAACTTCACGTAGCGTATCTCGACAAAGAATATCTGGACAAACTGAAATTTTAATTGCTGCTAATCGTAAACATTGACACATTTTACACATATCTCATTTATAATAGAATACTTTGATTATTCCATGTCTATAAAATTTTCCTGATAAAGCGCTTGAAATCTTAGATGTGAAATTTCAGAAATTACACTACAGCAACAAAGATGAAATAAGTAAATAAAAGCGACACTTAACTAAATTAGCGTCTCCTGTTGGTTGAGATCTATCCTTCTTTACATGCAATTCCAAACCACGACAAAAAATTTCTAGAAATAATAATAAAATGAACAAAAAATCATATCTAATTTATGGGCCTACGACCGTCTTTCTATTGAAAACGCAACACCATTCACTCTCAGCATACCGTTAGCCAAAAATTATTTCTACGAATGACGCAAAAGCGATTGCATAGCACTTAAATAGAGTTTTCCATGTAATTAATTGGTGAACAAGTACTACTTCCATTGTTCACTCCACTGGGCCGACATAATTTTGGTGTATGTTAGCAGAAAGGCAAACAAATAGCGAGATCTCACGAATACATTTCGATGTCAGAGAAACACGCTTCATTTCAATTTGCCTTCGGATAACATAATTCGAGTTGATGAAGCAATCAAATATTTCTATTAACCATTATAATAGGCAAATCATGTATCTTCAAAGTTCAAAACTGTCATATAACGTGCAAAATTGAAAATCACTGAAAAGATAGTCATAAATTATCAATGTTTACGCAAAGTATCAAAACATTAGCATTATTTATCATTTCGTATTTTAAAGTCTGATGAAAGAAAATCTACAATTTAGTTATAATACAAGCCAAGTGCACTTTAAACTGCCTAAATATGAAAATCTAAACCCTTCTAAAAAATTATTCAGAAATAAAAAATTACTTTTTAATGCTTCGTACTTCAGATTCAAAAATGGCTTTTTCAAAAAAGGAATACATTCCACAGAAAATGTACAATAAAACAATTAATTTTAATTTAATGCAAGAATT
>NW_003530382.1:0-556 GCF_000181795.1 Trichinella spiralis
AGAAAAAAGGGTAGAAAGCAAGCGTGTTAAATATTTAAAGCAGTTGTCAATTTGGAGAGGAGTAAAACTGGAGAATACTGTTGAAGCGGAGTTCTCAATGGCATAAAGTTGAGCATGAAGGGTTGTGAAGAAATCCATATTTCAATGGGGTATTTGTAGGTAATCGTGTAGATTTAACGGGAGAGGACGATAGAATTTTCAGTTTATACTTGGTTATGGCATTCAATTTCACTGTGAGGTGAGCAGGTCAAATATCAGTAAGCGTATAGTATTATGTATTATGCATGACAGAAAAATACCGTTTTCATACATAAATCGTTTTCAGTTTAATTTTATCATCACTTTGTATTTTTTTCTAAAATTTTCACCATGAAGACATTAGATAAATCATAATTTTCATCTAGTTAATTTTGCTTGGCATACAGCGCAACTAGTGTGCTCAATCATTGTTTATTTTTTTTTTTATAAGGCATGTTCTAATTCATATTAGAGTAGCATATCCAACTTTTTATGCCGGCGTTTACCGCTACGTGCGCAGTGTCTGCCTTTTATGCAA
>NW_003530383.1:0-962 GCF_000181795.1 Trichinella spiralis
AGTTCCGCAG
Source organism: Trichinella spiralis (assembly GCF_000181795.1). Classification (NCBI taxonomy): domain Eukaryota; kingdom Metazoa; phylum Nematoda; class Enoplea; order Trichinellida; family Trichinellidae; genus Trichinella; species Trichinella spiralis. The sequence goes on from NW_003530383.1 coordinate 11, forward strand.
AGACTTAGGCCACGAAACAAAAACAGTTGAACTAACATGTATAAATACAAGTGAGGAGGAAGGAGAAATAACACAAGCGAGAATGCTAACTTTTCAGATGTTTGAATCGCTCTTCGGCTACTGCCACATTACCCATTCATAGATTCAACTCAATAAAATTGCATTAAATTGAATTCTACGATACTTACTGCATGGATCATTTACAAATAGAAATATACAGTCCGCCTACAAAAATATCCGCATATATATATATATATATACATTTCATTTAATTTAATATATATTTAATTTTTTAGTGTTTATAGTTTATTAAATGAAGTAAAATCATGGAATTGTGTATTCACTTTTTTGAGATATTCATTGAATTTGTTATTCTTTGATGTTTCAAAACAATTTTGAATGATTGGCTTATATGCAGATTAATCATGCGCCCAGCGACATTGTGTGCTGTTGCTAGGGTCATTTGATTGCCCATGCGCGCTCTTCACGTTTTGCTGTTTGCTCTGTGGCTTTGGTTAGGCATAGTCTGTCTCAGTAAAATTTTGACGGCCAATTATCTCTATTCGTTGGCAAAAAATCAAGTTGTCCTTTGATAGCTTTGGTTTTCTCGCTGAAACTGTTCATTGATTAAAATTGTTCTGCTTCGATTACCTACAATTTGTTTTTATTTCTTTGGTCCAAATTTTTAATTACATGCAATTCATTACGTAACATTTGATCTCTTATAGTGCTTGAATAGTGACGTCACCAATATCCTAGTAAAATTTTTCATCGCATTTAGCTGTTTTTTCTTTAAATTTTTTTCCTCTTTGCACTTTATAGTGATTTGAATTTTTATATCATTTAAGAAAATTATATATTTTTTATTGTCCTGGTACCAATGAAATTAATTATTTTTGAAGTCAATTTTAAATGAAATTACTTTCATGCCCCCACATAATATCGATGGTAA
>NW_003530384.1:0-1136 GCF_000181795.1 Trichinella spiralis
CTTGCAGTGATATTATTGGCAAAATCCTTTGTTTGAGAGGTCACTAAATAAACGGACCACTCAGAGAGAAGACAAGCGGTGGTATCAAAGGGTTAAAGCTTCATTCAGTGAGGGGCGATCGACGGTGGCGGTGCGTAACGAAAGTGCAAGTGAAAAAATCTGTATTTCCGGGTAAAAATTTTAATTATAAAACCAAATTTGTCATATTTTGGTATGAACATTAGTATATTTATGTACTTATGTAGGTTTTCATTCGAAGAAATACAACAATAGATATACTTTTCATGCACAATTCTCAAATACATGTAAACTGACCGTTGAAGGTTTTGAAGAAAAATTCCTATTTCAATTTATTATTTGGGTAGCCGTTTATAATTAACTGTAGAATACGTTTAGTTTTTCAATTTTTATTTCCTCATAGCGTTGAATTTCATTTTAAACAGAGCAAGCCGAATATTACTTATCACTTAGTGTTTTCTATCGTTTAATACAGCGAAATGTCGATTTTCATACAGAAATTAATTTGATTATCACATATTACTTTTCTAATTCCATGTCATCAAAGATATATTCGCTAAATTATGTTTTTCGTCTTGCTAATTTTGTTTTCCATCGCGCGCAACTAGTGTGCTTATGTTTTAGTGAAAAGTTTTCTGCGATGAGTTCCATTTATGTAGGCCATTTTTGAATTTTCAAACCTCAAATCCAGAAATGCGGAGGCGTGTTTTGGCAAAGTCAATGTTTTTGTTATGTCGTTTTCTGTCAGATAGTTTATATTTTGACTGAATTGTAAACGTCAAGGTCATTTTTGAATTTTCAGTAGTTTTCATTGGTTGAATTTGGCAGTGCATCTGAATTTTTTTTTCAAATCATTTGAAACTTTCATTTTTCGTATTGTGTTCCAGTTCATCTTTTGAGTAGCTTATTCAGCGCACGTAAAAACGCTTTTTCAGCGCAACGCGCGCAATATCTGACTTTTTATGCAAATATGGGGGGGCCTGAAAATTGGCCTTTCCCATTAACAGTGGGCCAGTTAAAATTGAACTTTGGTTGACTAACGGCAGCCGGCGAACCGGCATTTTGCTCAATTTTATTAACCTCGTTAAATACAAAGTAAGAAATGGCTTTTAAAGAAA
>NW_003530385.1:0-1095 GCF_000181795.1 Trichinella spiralis
TACGTCAATGAGAAAATATCTCAATGCCCATCAATGTGTCAGTAGGGATTAATAAAACAACGCAGGACTATTATACGTGATGAGTGAGGGGAAGAACGCATATGACAACTTCCACCTCCTCCATCGTTCAAATTATAACTCATTCCTTCCTGCTATGCTGTCCCGTCCTCCTTTCCTTTCTAATGATCCCCATCATTCAGCGGTAGTAATAGTAAGCTGAACAGAGATCGCATTCAACTGAAAATGCTGCCCACCCACTATTTCGAGCTTTATGAACAGCACTTAGCTGTTTTCATCTCTTAAATCTAATTTCTGATAATTGTAATCGACTAGCAGTATAACAAAATCCAGGCTACTCCTGATTCTTTTGTTTTATTCTTTTCATGAAATGCAATACAGAATTGTCACCCGCATAAGTTTCTTGAATTCATTGCAAATCGATCAGTTACTGAATTTCTGCGATTAGGGTTTTTCTCACATTGTATGATGTGCGCTGATGCAGTGCTCAACCAAGTTTTCAGTCTTGCTATAAATTATCCTAAGGCGCAAACGAACGTGGAGGTGAGCTGTCAAGCGGCATATCCCATGGAGCAGCCGCTTAACAACATTATGTCTACGCTGCGCACTTGTTGACTTCTGTACTGAGATAAACTGCATATTACAAAATTTCATGACAACTGTTTAATTTTCCATAAATCTGAAAAAGTATTTTATCTTCGCAACTATTTTCAGTGGGAGCTATTTGAAATTATAATTTTGATTAGAAGAAAAGCATTCATAAAATATAAATTTTTGAACCACCTTGTACTTTCAAGCAACTAAATTACACAACATGCATAAATACGCAGTGATAGCATTTCCGTTTATTTTTAGTAATTTGCGATGCTTTATGTTAATAAGTTTACGTTTTGGGTAATGTTAGGGAAAAATTTGCATAATAATGCATATTACGTAGGAATAGGAAGTGTGTAAATAAAAACGTAATAAATTTCCATCGTCTCGTTTTATAATGTTGGCTCATAATGGTTTATTTTACTGCGCTATTATGGATGGAAATTAGGTTAATTCCTCCTGAAGCAAAGTAAATAGTCATTT
>NW_003530386.1:0-927 GCF_000181795.1 Trichinella spiralis
CAAATGATAAAAGCAGTCGGTAGTGCTCTTGTGGTGTGTTTCCTGTTCAGTGAGCATTGCTTATGTGCTGCATATCGATGAACAAAAATAAAATTATCACTGTTAACGGTGGATCACTTGGCTCGTACGTCGATGAAAAACGAGGCGAGACTCGAAAGTTTATGTGAATTGCAGCCACGTTGAACATAGAAATTTTGAACGCACATTGCGGTGTTGAGTTGACTCGACGCCGCGTCTGTCTGAGGGTCGTTACTATTACATATAATATTATATATTTTGCTGTGCTGTTGTTCTGTGATTGTCAACAACAGTCGTCGGCTTTTAGTTGCTATGTATATGCAGCTGCTGCCAATGTTATGTTGTCTGTGATAAGAAATGGATCGAATATGTAATTTGCAATGTGTGTAATTGTGTAGAGTGTAAAGAAACGGTGTGGATGTTTCTTTGAATATTCGATCATCGTGTTGTGTTTGAATAATGCAAGCAACATAATTTGGAGATTGTTGTCGACGTTGCAGTGTGTGTGAAATGCAAATTGTGCAACGCTGCGCTTGTGTATTGAATTCTCAATTGAAAACCGGTGAGCGTTATAAAGGTGCATATTTCTTGTCGTTGTTGTTGCAAATGTTTTTTATCAACAGCATTTTGTTTTTCAATAAACACTAGTGTGTGTGTTGTTGTAATGCAATCAGCAATCGTTGCGTTGTGTGTGATTGTCTGTGTGTGTGTATGATGAACAACGCGATTTTATTAAATGATCAGTGTTGAGGTGCTGTTGTGATTTTGTCAGTGTGGGCAAGTGACAATGATATCAAAATGTGCCTTTTGTATTATTAAAACGGTTTTCATTGGCAATAGGTGTTTGCCTCCTGGTGAAACGGTTTTAATTTTTTTTGGATGGTAAATCTCCGTCCCAAAAAATCCAAA
>NW_003530387.1:0-8838 GCF_000181795.1 Trichinella spiralis
TTCAATCTGGTTCAGCTTTTAGTTAGTAGTGGTGCAATGTTTGTTCAAGTCATGGTTTAATTGATGTTCAGGTACTTGGTTTTCCAAATCTGTGCTAATTTCATTTCAATTCTCCAACCACATACATTTCCGTCGAAGCATTCATTATTCTTTCTCATTCTTTGTAATTTTTCACAACATGCACCAATGATAGAGTATGTCGAAGATAAAGAGCAGCAGATTAAAATGTGATTTGAAATTTCAATCTCTTCCACCTGATAATAATGACGTTTCTTTACAAACCGTGCAGGAAGGAAGGAGTATATATTTTTTGTTGGTGAATGGATAACATCCGCTTGGCAAATATTGAACAAAAAGCATATGCTTTTCCTCTTCTTTATTTTTTTTAATTTTAAAATTTGAATTATTTTGTTCAGTTTTATTAATTTTATGAAAGATTTTCAATGAATGAATGAATGAATGATTGTCTGAAAAGTACGCTTTTGACAAATGAGAGAAGAATTGAGAAAATTGAAGCCATATTTCAATTAATTTCTTCTCATTTGATGATTTTAATTCGTCTTGTAGTAGTAATGCTTTTCTACTGTTTCACATTTGAGCTTGTTTTCACAGAAGAAGTAATTTTCAACTCTGATCCAATTCTTGTTGCAAAAACCATGGCGACATCCAATTTTGAAACGCTTTTCTGCAACGTCGATCACATGCAAAGCAGCAATAAGCAGCAGCAACAGCGCGCAAATGAATAATCTTGCTACATTTGCGGGCTGCATTTGATTCTATATATATATAGATATAGATGGTGGAAAGTTTCGAAATTAGTAAGATTCGGTTTTCTTCGTTTCACTTTCCATTATAATTGTTAAGATTGCACAATAGCAGATGAACAAAATTGCAAAAATGTATAAATTCTTTGTTAGCAGCATTTTTTTCTTGTTGATCACAACTACTTTTTGCACAATTTTTTTTACAAAATATTAATCTCATTATAATTAATTAATTATATTGAATTATTTTATTATTTTGATCGATAAGTTGCCACAAAGAGTTGATATTGGAATGGAGACATGTGCGCGGCGGTGTAGAGCTAGCCGTTTGCACCAAAGTTTCGCGCGCAGTTGGTGGTGGTGATGCTTTTTGTTTTTCACACTGACGAACAACAACTGTTTAGTGTAATAATATAGCTGACGTCGGCCAACGTTGTTGCCGGCATCTTTTATAATATATTTTAATGATATGGTTTATTGCTTTGAATTATGAATCTTGACGGAAGAAGCAGCATGATCCAACTTAACTCTCTTCGTTTGCACACTACTTACTTCTCGTTTACAATTCTGCTCAGCTGTGTGTTTGCTCAGTTCGATTGCAAATTATTCTTTGCCATTTATTCAAATTTTGTTGTTGTTGTTGTTTCCTTTTGTAAAATATATTTTTGAAAAAGAAAAGAAGAAATTATGAGTTCATTTTTGTCACGACAATGGCAATCTTGTGCTTCGTTTGTTCTTTTGCAAATTTCAGAAAAACGACGACGTACTTCACACTCATCACTCATCTCGGGTACCATTATCTTTTGTTTTTTTTTATTAATTTTAATAATTAATTCAGTGATATGGAAATGAAAAAATTTCCTCTCTTGCAACAAATTTCAATTGTCTGTTTAATTATATTTTGACAATTGTTGTTTTCTGTAAGGTGGAACAGTTACAGTTTGACGAATGTTTCGAAAGATTTGCTCATATAAAATTAATGTTGCTTAAAAATTTTCAACTCTATCAATTTTTTACATTAAAATTACAAGAAGAGTTGGATAATTTTTAGTTTTTAATTTTACCTTATGCTCTTCTGCGTGGTTATTATGTGTAATTTATTTTTTATAAAGTGCAGCTGTTCCATTGAGAGAACAGCTGTTTTTCTGCTGTTTTATTCATTTATTTATTGATTTTAGCTCTTACAAAAATCTTATTGATGAAAAATCTGATGAAGTATTATTATTAATTCAGTAGTAGTAATTGTTCTACGTTTAATTTATAAATAATTTTTTTCATCTGTGAATTTTTTGAAATTCATTATGGAATATTTTTCCATTTCAATCTCAATGTTAATAAATGTTTGATTATTGAATGTTGTTATTATTCACAGAAGAAAAATAATTTATCGACATATTTTCAAATGACGACATATATTTAAAAAAAGGGAAATTAGATTTGACGTTAATTTTTTTTCTTTGCATTGCGGGTGGGTTATTTTATTGTTTCAAGTTATTCCAGTAGTGCTATTTATAGTAATACTTTTTCATCTTTCTTTCTTCTTTTTATGGATAATTTTGTACTTGATACATTTTGCCAGTTTTTTTTTATACCATCGGGGTAGGTTTTATAAAATTGAACGCAGCATATCATCATCATCAGTGCACAATTACGATCACCTTGACCGGAAAATTAATTGTTCAGAGATTTTCTCATATTTATTTGTGAGGTGCATTTTATTCTTTTTTCTTCTTCTTATTCTTCAACGTGAAGTCGTGCTGTTACGGTATTTTTTCTTTTGCACAAGCAAAATTTCCCTGTGTTGGAATTTTTGTTTGCCGTCTTTGCACCAGTAGTCACAGAAAATTATGAATTCAGAAAATTTTTAATTTGCATAGCAAAAGTTGCAATCAGTGGCGACTATTTACGTGGAAAATAAAAATTTATCGGAGAAAAAAAATTCTTCTTCTTCTTCTACTTTTTCTAGTGATTTGCTTATATCTATGTATGTATGTATGTTTGTTTGTATACATGCGGATTGTCTCAATTCGGTCCGGGTTTTTCACATTGTCCTGCTTCAAACGAGGGTTCAAAACTGATGACCACACTACTTTCGTTAATTGTAAGCAGATTTTTTTTTCACTTATTACTTACGCAATCAATACCAGTGTTAGTTTATTTCAGTCATTTAAGTTGATGATTGTATGTTGAGTATGAAAGCAGAACAAAATATGCAAATTGAACTATATGTTTAAATGTTTGAAAGGGGAAGATAAAGGAAAAGAAAAGCCATAAATTTTTAATATTCGTTAAAAATTGAAATTATTCCCTTCTTTCTTTCTCTCAAATATATGGAAAGCAATTTGTTGTTCAGGCTTAAAAAATACATTTTTTTATTGTTCTGCTTTAGACAGTTTTGTCAACAGTCAAGAATGGACTTGCAGTCGAGCCGTTCCAGAACTTAGATTAGTAAGTTTTGCGTGACGATTGATGCTTATCGTTCGTTATTGTTATTGTTGTTATAAATTGTATATTTTCAGGGATTTTTGGGCAGCTTATCAAGTGGCAAGTCTTCGTTGGTGCATCGTTATTTGACAGGATCGTTCATTGAAGAAGAATCGCCCGAAGGTGAATCATATTCATCATTTTATGATTTTTTCGATAAGATCAATTTTGTGAAGTTTTCTTTTTCACTTTCTTCAAGGTGGGCGATTTAAAAAAGAAGTATTAATAGACGGTCAGCCGTATTTGCTTTTGATTCGAGACGAAGGTGGACCTCCAGAGCAGCAGGTATGTTGAAATTTAGCACCAGAGTTGAACTTATATTTATTTCCGACATATATTAAAGAAACATTATATCTTTTTTTTTTCTGACCACACCCTGTTTTCAGTTTGCCCACTGGGTCGACGCTGTTGTTTTCGTCTTCAGCCTTGAAGATGAAGCGTCATTCAACGCAGTTTATCATTATTACGCAAAAATGGCCCACTACCGTAACACTGCCGAAATTCCGCTCATTTTGGTCGGAACGAAAGGTAAAGAAAAAGTATTATTTTATTTATTATTTTTTCTTGTAATAAAATATTTTATTGAAAAAAATTTACCCAGAAGATTGTTTCTTCTGAAACGAATATTGAAAGTAATTTTTAGAAAAAGAACTGTTAGGTGTGATTGCAGTTGGTTTTGTGAATCAGTTATTATAATTATTTTAAGATGGAATAACTGAAAACAATCCACGAGTAATTGATGAATCTCGCGCACGGAAATTGGCAAACGACCTCAAACGATGTGCTTATTATGAGACTTTCGCTACGTATGGCATTAATGTTGGCAACGTTTTTCATGATGGTATTGTATTTTTTTTAATTTAAAAGCAAAAAATTGATTTTGCAATATAAAATGCTTGTTGTCCACTGTTTTACACATTTCCATTTCAGCCTGTTGCAAAATTATTCATCAACGTTTGAATCAGCAGACGTCGTCGTCGGCAGTGAGCGGCCATTTGATGCTTGGATCTGGAAGTGTGCCCAGTTCTGGCACACCCGGTTCCGCATCTCAGCGTTGCAGCTACAACAATACTGCTGCTGTTTCTCCAACAGCGACCTCTTCTGGATTTGTCGTCACTAGAAATTCTCCTGGTTCGTCTTCTCGACGACCAGCTTCGGCCACATTATCCGGAAGTAGTAGCAACCACAGCAGCAACAACAACAACAACATCATTAATAATGGTAATAACATTCCGAATTTATCCTCATCAATTTCACTGGCGCAGACACCGTTCAGTCGACCTTCCTATGGCAGTGTGACGAAGGTAGAAATATAAAATCATTGATTAAAATTAAATTGATTTGCATGCATATATATGTATATCTTCAGGAACATTCTCTGGACCAGTTTAAAATTCCACGATCTGCGTTGAACAGTGGTAGTGGTTCAAAAGATCGTCCAGCAGGGTCGAACAATTTTCAGGCAGATACTCCTGACAGTTTGCAGCATGGTACTCCTGCATCTACTCCGAATGCTCAGAGAAAGAATCGACGAATATCGAACATTTTTGTAAAGAAACAATTTTTTTAATTTAAAGAAAAATTGCACATATATACATATATTTATTTATTTAGAATCGAAAAGAAGAAGAAAGACCAAAAAATGGCGATTCCACCGGAACGGTAGGTCAGGGACGAGCAATACCAATCAAGCAGGGTATTGTTTACAAGCGTAGCGGTAAGCCGCTCAACAAGGCCCAGTGGAAGAAGAAATACGTGTGCTTATACAGCGATGGTCGGCTGGCTTATTATCCAAGCTTGAAGGTTCGCTTGTCTAATTAACACTGATAATAATGAAGGGAGTTGTTTTTTAAAAACCATTTATCATCAGGATTACATGGAAAATGTCCATGGCAAAGAGATTTGTTTGGGAAGTACGACGGTTAAGGTTCCAGGCAAGAAGCCGCAGTCTTCTCGCACGATGGTGCAGTCGGTTATTGCCAACGGCGATCGGACATCGGCAAATCCATCAAAAGAACCTGGTATGTAAAATATATAGACACTTATATATATTATTAATTGTTTCATTTCATCTGTATACATATATGCACAGGTGGTTCTGCTCTGGGCAGTGGCAAAGAAGACAGTATTGGTGTAGTGGAGTCACAGTTTTCTGCCGAAATAGCCAGACTGCCAACAGTCGCAGCAGTTTCTGCTGCAGTTGATCTGCCATCCAACTGTGAAGCTGGTTTCAGTGGTCAGAGTTGATTTATTTCTGTGTTTAATTATTTATTAAATTATTATTTAGCACCAAGTGGCGACGAAACTGGCATCAGCAATGTACGAACTGAGACGCCGAACGTCAAAAAGAAAGACAAAATGTTGAAACATTCACGGAAGCCTAGTACCGCCAAATCTCACGATATGGAAGGTCGTGTCTGTGCTTGCAGAGATATTTTACAAATAGTAGAAAAATTGTTTTTGATAATTTTAGAATGTGATGGATATGAGTTTATAATCGTCTCGTTGGACAGTCGACAGTGGCATTTTGAAGCGTTCAGCATGGAGGTGAGTTTTGTTTGTTGATTTTTAATAAAATAATTGATTAAAATATTCCATTTTATTTCGCAGGAACGCGACGAATGGGTTCTGGCTATTGAACAGCAGATTCTTTGCTGCCTTTTGGGAAACGAAAGCGACAAGCGGAATTTCAAAAGTCGAGGCGACCGCGACGTTGTGCAAGCGTTGAAAAAGGTACCTGGCAACGATCACTGTGCTGACTGTAATGCGCCGAGTGAGTTTGAAAAATTTTCCATCATTACGCTGTGTTTAATGTGAAAAATATTGTATTTTTTAAATATTGGGATTTTTTCTTCAAGATCCAGATTGGGCATCGCTGAATTTGGGTACGTTGATTTGTATTCAGTGTTCTGGCATTCATCGCAATCTTGGCACTCACATATCGAAAGTCAGATCGTTGGACTTGGATGAATGGGCGTATGTTTTTTTTGTGGAAATTATCGTTATTATTATTATTATTATTATTGTCGTTGTTCTGCTTTCAGTGTCGAACACATTCGGGTGATGCAAGCGCTCGGCAATGATTTGGTCAACCGTATCTGGGAATATGACACCGGCAATAAAGTGAAACCATTGCCAAATAGTACCAGGTTAGCAGTGGTTGACTTTCATTCATCACAATATTCAAATTATATTCTAATGATTCATGTGTATTCAACTTGTCCAGAGAGGTGAAAGAGCAGTGGATACGGGCAAAATATGAGACCAAAGAATTTTTGGCGCCGGTGACTAACCGTTCAGTTCCGCTCAATCAGTTGCTAATGGACGCGATATGCAAGCAAGATTTGCCAGCGGTGTTTTTGATTCTTGCTCACTGCACCAGTCGGACAATCAATTCGACTTTAAGCTCGCGCGATTTGCGCACACCGTTGCATCTTTCTTGTGCTGTTGGCAATCCAATAATTACTCAACTCTTAATTTGGGTACGTGCATACAGAGGTGGATGTGTTGTTGTTGTTGTTGTTGTTTATTCACTGTTTGTTTGTTTGTTTACAGTTGAATGCCGATCCGAAAGCGCTTGATCAAGAATCGCGTTCCGCGATTTGGTATGCCCACAATCGTAATTGCATGGAATGTGTTGAAATATTACTACAAAACGGGTGTCCTCCGACAGAATTGGTTACCGCCCATGCTGTCAACAATGCTGCGCATCATTGTAGTATGGTTGAAGTGCAACAGTCGCCTCCACCAGCGCAACCACCGCCACAGCCAATGCCGCGACGAAGCATCGTCGCCAGCCAGTCTGCTGAAAACAGCAGTCCCAAGAGCTGTGGAGATGTGTTTGAAAACCTCCCTTCCAGCGTCATTTGATCACACATCTTGGACATATTTATAGCCATTTATAGCTTGGTGAGTGGCCTGCTACAACTACTGCTACTAGTAGTAGTAGTAGTAGTAGTAGTAGTATTGCTGCTAAGAACATTTAGATGATGATCAGTCATCATTTGGATGGATGGTCAATTTAAAATTTATCTTTTCCCATTTGTTACTGTTATTATTATTTTTATTGCTATTGTTGTTGTTTATTGTTTGTTTGCTGCTTTTCTTTTTCATTTATTTAATCTTTTCATTCCAAAACTGCTTCTTCTTTTGTGAAATTATTATTATTTTTACAATTTGATAATCATGGTGATGATATATATTTTTTTATTTATTTTTGTTGCTTAATCGGTGCGCAGTGTTTTGCTCACTTTCACAATATGGCGCATTTTGATCTTCACCTTCTCGCTGGTTGAGAAGCTTAAAATGTGTATTTTTTTTCTTTTGCTCTTTTGAATTATTATCATTTACCGTTTTGTTTGAAACGCACATTTGTTGCATGCAGATGTGGGTGCAGATTTTTAATTTTTATTTTTTTAATGCAGCAGTGACAAAAAGCGTACGCTTTTTTTAAAAAAATTATTAATTTTGAAGACTGTCTGTCCTTTTTTATTAATTAATATTCGGGCTGTTGTTGTGATGCAATTAAAATGAAAAGTGAAATGCAAATTTCAACTTTGGATCATCATCACGAGTATTTTTCTTTGTTTTTTGCTCTACTTGTTATTGTCACTTGTACAAATGATAATTATTTTTGGATTGTTTGAAAAATTGTTTATTGATGTTGTTGGATTTAATATGAAATTTTGTTTTGACAAGAAATTTTCACAGCTGTAAACAACAACAACAACAACAATGGCCACACCTTCGACCGCAGTGAATCCATCCACTCTTCTGCCGTTGGAATTGATCGACAAATGCATCGGATCGAAATTGTGGATCGTGATGAAAGGGAACAAAGAGTTGGTCGGCACGTTGCTTGGATTCGACGACTACGTGAACATTGTCCTGGAAGATGTGATCGAATACGAGACCACTACCGAAGGGAAACGTATCACCAGACTCGATCAGATTCTACTCAACGGCACTCACATCGCCATGCTAATTCCTGGTGGTGAAGGACCTGAAGTTTGATCATCATGAATGAAGCACTATTGATGATGATCATACCGTATATTTATTTTTATTAATGTATTTTTTGATGAATTAATAAAAATTTTCCCGACATTGGTTGTTTTAATTGGAACTTGAATGATTGTGAAAGCTGTTTATTTATTTATTTATTTATAGCAGGAGAATCTTAAAATTTCCATTAAAAAATACTAGTCAAATTTGGACATTGATTTTTTTAACCTCGTGATTGCATAATAGCGGTGAATGGAGAAGGCACAACTTTGCCGTTAGAAGGCTCTTTTGCACACGATCAGTCAGTCCAATCGACCAATTAATTGTAGCTTAATAAGAGAAGTATTCCGATTTGAAATGTATTCCATCTATTGGATAATATAATATCAGTTGAGAAAAAACGATTGTTCAATATAATCAAAATTATGATTTCAAAAAATGAATAACATATTAAAGATATCTATCTGTCTGTATGAGTTAGATTTAAATCAAATTGATTAATCAAAAGATATTATTTGTGGAATACTTTTTTCACAGTCTAGTTGGAAAAATATTTCGAAAAAAATGTATTTTGTCTACGAGTGAA
>NW_003530388.1:0-2946 GCF_000181795.1 Trichinella spiralis
ATAGAATAATGATGATCATTAATATTGCAAACGTATATCACTAAAAAGTATAAACTTCACTAATAATATATTGGAAAATCAAAATTTCAATGGAATGATAAAACTTATAAATCTGGATTGAAACAATTCGCAAATAAGAAATATTTTCATTATTAATGTTACGTCACCACTATTAAAGTTACGTAATCCTAAATGAAATGTTTGAACCAATGAAATGAAGAAGATTACAGCTAATCACAACTGCAGAGTTTGAATCAATTAGGAATTTGGCAAGGAAAACCAATAAGACAACGGCACAAAGGTCCAATAAAATAGCGCGTTCAACGACCAGTAAAATTGGACGGTGAAAATTTGTCCCGAAATCGACTATCCCGTTAAATAATTATTAATTGGTGCGAATCATAGCGCATGCGCTGAAAGTGCTTACTTTGCTAAAAGTAAAGCATTTCATGGAGTACGGTTTAAGTTACCATGTTTTTCATGTATTAAATTTCTGAATGATACCAAATGTGTGGATATTTGAATTTAAATTCACAACTTAACAACGATGCATTAGTGATTTGCATAATCAGTAGAATATGTAGTTTCCAAAGGTGAATATTCATTGCTAACGCTAGGAAATTAAATAAATTCTCAATTCATGTCAAACTATTGGGCTCATGCATGGTAATTCTTCGTATCTTCATAGGTATCCGGTAATATTTACAGTTAATCTTATTCCATGACTGTCAAAAACTCTACCGTATTGTAAAAGAATTTATTGATATGTGCAATCAATTTTGCGCCAATTAAAGGTGTGAAAATTTTCAATAACCCGCAATCAAGGATTTTTTGAGAAATTTGATAATTTTTTAAATTTTAGGCAGAAATTTTAGAAAAATAGGTGCAAGATAGCGAAGCTGTGGAATGAAAATGCATTTGTGGCGACTAATGCAAAATTGTATCTGTTAATCTGGTTCACATTTTTGTTGGGCTGACGAGGGAATGTGAAGCTTGGCCGAAAATCATCACACGTCTCGTTGTGCGCAAGCAAGCACGAAAGGCAAAAATCATAAACAACATTAAAATACATCTAGAATTCAGGCATGAATCACACAGCAATAAATTAAAGGTATATGAAAATCTGCAGCTATTAATGTAACTCATGATAGCCGGCTCGGCTGCACCACAGCTGCAATATTGCCAGTGAAAAAAACCAATTCAAATTAATGACGTAATTCCAGCAAGCAGTTTTATCTTACATGAGCACAGAATAGAAAGCATAAAGATGAAATATAACAGATAAAATGTGGAAAAGTAAATGCATCATTTAATATGAAGTTAAAGCATACTTCAAAAATAAAATCATAGAATGATTATCAATAATTGGATATACAATAATATACATTATTTAAATGGAAAAATAACGATAAGAAGGTTACTAAGTAATACACAAATGAACGAAATGCAATCACTGTATCCATAGTTATTATTTTATTACAGTGCTGTTCGATAAACGGGGCGAAGCGTAACTAAGATGCGAAGGCAGGATGCTACATTCATTTTTAAATTTAATACTGAAACTTATTTTTCTTTTGTTTTGCTATGAATGGATCTATATTTAAGTATTTGAGCAATATTCAACATGAAGATGCGTAAACTTGAAATACTTTTAGAGCAGAATTGTCAATTACATATAGTTGAACGTTGAAGGTTTTGAACAAATCCATATTTCAATTTGCTACTTTAGGTAATCATGTAGATTTAATTGGAGAGGACGATAAAATTTTCAATTTACACTTGCTTATGGCATTCAATTTTATTCTCAACTTAGCAGGTCGAATATGACCAAGCGCATAGAGTTGTCTATTATGCAGGACAGAAAAATGCCGTTATTATATAGAAATCGTTTTCAATTTAATTTTGTTTTTACTATATTTTTCTCTAAATTTTGCACCATGAAGACATTAGATAAATCAAAATTTTTACACAGTTAATGATGCATGGCATATAGCGCAACCAGTGTGCTCAAACATTGTTTATTTTTTGTTGACATTATGCTCTAATTCATGTTAGAATAAGTAGCATATCCAACTTACGTAAGCATGCGTTTACTGCTACGTGCGCAGTGTCTGTCTTTTATGCAAATTGGAAGTTTGAAAATTAACTTCATATTAGCAGTGCACCAGTTAAATTGACTTTGCTGACTAACAGAGGCATCGACAGCGATGTTTGCTCAATCTACTTCTGCTTTAACTACTGTGTAAGGTGTGTTATTAGATATAGAGGAATCTTATCTTTTCAAACAAAGGCGTGGTGCAGTTTCCATTTGAATTTGCATTTCAATTTGTTTGCTTTTGAGCTTATGCGTGGCCTGCATAATATTTGTTCAAGAAAATGAGAAATACGTTTCGTACTTGTTAATCAATAGAAATGAACTTTATGTAAATTTTCCTGAGGCTACTATTAGTTGCTCTAGAAACTCATTTCAAGTGATTGTAGGCGAACGGTGTGCGGCGAATGAACAATGGCGTTTTCAATGCGATGACAGACGAAGAAGAACAATAAAAACGGCTTTGTTTTTTATTTATTATAACATTATTTCATTAAATTAATTCTTCTATATTTAGATACAGAAGAATAGAAGATAAAAGAAGACATCTCGAAGACAAGGGTAAGTTTGGTAAGTATAATTCTTTGAGTTAGGCTAATTAGCTAAAGTTCACTGAGGAGTTCTTGAGTCTGTAATTTATATAAATTCGAGCTGTAAGTTATCGAGAATTTAATTCAGATGTTTGTTAATTAGAGTAACTGGATGTAGATCATGAGTATTATTATAATTAACTTGAGTGGCTTTCCGCATTTGAACATTTTCATGTCCCATGCCTTTCGAGTTGAGTTTAGGGTTCATTTGCGGAAAGTGAAATGGTTGAATAATTTGTCGATCATTTCAAAGGACAATTTTTG
>NW_003530388.1:3499-5467 GCF_000181795.1 Trichinella spiralis
GTTTTTTTTTCAGCCCGACCGCCCCCGCGCGCCCCCCGCCCTCCTGCCCGTTAACGGGGACTTCCCTCGGCGGAGTCTCCTAGTCCCGTGCTGGCCAGAGACCGGTTTTAAAGAGATGACCCTGTCCATTTGTGTGGTAATGGACGTTGTTTGAAATCTTGTGCAATGGGATTTCAACACCTATGTGAATTCGTAAGACGTATCTGTCCTAGAGGCAGTTATGCAAATTCGCAATTGACGTAGTGCCGAGACTCTGTTTCGGTGCCAATCTAGTGGTGATCGTTACTCCCCAAGAGGAACGGTAAGCGTCGCTATGCGTTTGTGTTATTGTTACGCTGGCTCTGACACTTGGCCAATGATTGACATCAGATTTGCCGTCACACCTTTAATTAGTTCATTTGGCGTTGCACCTTTCATCAGTTTAGGCATGATACATTTAAAATTAATCTCTATCGAGAGTTTCCCCTTATAATAATGCTAAATAGTTTAAATTTGTTAAAATTTCATACATTAATTAATACATTTAGGAACTTAAATGATAAATAAAATATAATATTCATTCATCTAATAATTGTGCAAATTCCATAATTGTTAAATTTCATAAAGTTTTTTGAATTTTTCATTTGCTTTTCATCTTATAAAAGATTTAAATTATTCATTAATTGTATACTGATAATAATACTTTTTTAGTGTAAAGCAGTTTTTTTACTTTAAAGAATGCAATGTCAAAGTAGATTTGTACTTTAAAACAGTCTAATGTAATAAGTTAAAGGGATGTAATATAGTAAACATGAAATTAGCATAATTTTATTTATTAATTGTTGCGGAATTAGTTGTTTTAATATAAATTTTTTACTTATAAAAATGTTAATCGGGGTCTCTTTTAATTAGGTAATGGCAAAAGTAAACTTCGTATAAATGAAATAAACAATTAGCTTAGACAAGGTGCAACGAGTTTAATCTTTTCATAAATAGGAAGTAATCTTCTATAAATAGAATGTTATTAATCCGTAACATGTAGGAAAACAATGTATTAAATGTGAGATTAATTTTAATATGCTAATTAGAAAGTTTAAAATGCAACGTAAATGCTGCACTGAGTATTTTAATTTTCAATTAGGTTAAATAACGTCACTCGTAACAATATATTTTAGCAGTGAGAGTTTTTTAATAAATGATTAACATACAATGTAAACACAAAAGTGGGTCATAATATTTTCTAATTAGGTATAATAACGTCACTCGTAACTACATATTTCAGCAGGGTTTTTTAATAATTAATTAGAATGTTTTAAATGGAATGCAAAAAACAGCAACTTACAGTAGTCAGATTTATTCGAAAAGATAAGTAGGCATAATACATTAAATCAATAATGATGAGTTGTAAATCATACGGTAAGTATGCAAACATGAGTTGGTTCTGCAGGACAGTACATTAATATTGAGTATCAGGTGTGACGGCAATTTGATGTGCATGAGGCGGCAAGGCTTTGTAGGCGTAACGGTTCACATCTGCCTAGCAACGCACGCCATCTGGTGCGGAAGCTACGTCTTCGGCGGATCAGAATGGCCATCTGGTCCGTCGAGGGTGGATCAGATGGATCCACCCAAGGTCATCTCGGCCAAAATCGTGAGGCCAGCACGTGGGCTAGGAGGCGATGATGCCTTGGGGGTCCCCGGGGCAGGAGGGCGGGGGGCGGCGCGGGGGCGGTCGGGCTGACCGAAAGGCAGGCCTCCACCGCAACCGAAAACTTTTTTTTAAAAAAAATTCACAAAAAAAAGCAACCTTCCCCCCCGCTGAATCGACGAAAACGCGAAATCTCCCCCACCCTCACGATTTTTTCATGGAAAGCGCAAATCTCCCCTCCCTTGTAGACAAGGAAAAATGCAAAATCTCCCCCACTCTGTTGGGCAGACAAAACGCACAATCTCCCCTCCCCTTGGAGCGGGGAAAAGCACTAAACTCCC
>NW_003530389.1:0-4465 GCF_000181795.1 Trichinella spiralis
GTGGTGGATTCCCTGAGCCCTATAAATGCGAGCAAAACAGAGAGGAAGATAAAATTGTTGATCAGCCTGCTGCAGAGTTACGACGAATCTCCCACGGTTTGTAACTGAACTTGTTGCTTGTTCAAATTTGTTATCCGGATATAAAGTAAACTTCTGGGTGTGATGTCAGAAAAGTGGATAATCTGTCTGATAGATTTGGAATGTGGCGCCAAGAGTTTTAATTTATCCACAAATTGCGCCAATGCTCACTCTAAAGACTGCGATGTCGAATGTCCACTGAAATAAAAAACATTTTAATCGTGTCTTTCAGCTTGGCCCCGTAGAATTTTTTTATTCTTGCATCATCAAATGGGTTTTAGAGAATTTTATGAAAAGCGTCTATTTCTATTTCTATTTGTAACAATTGAAAAAAAAACCGTTCGAAGAAATGTCAACTAGCAGTGATTGCCGCGACTACAGATCTCAAGGCCTGGACCACATAGCCATTTGCCACATGGTTTGCGAAGCTCACGTGAACATTTCCTGCAGTCAAGTACGCAAGGCTGATGCGCAGTTTGCAAAAAAAAACTGCAAAAATCTGTGTTTCCAGTTTAGTGTGGCAAGCAGCTTCATCAGATGTTTCCCAATGTATCATCAGTAGCTCCATATCATAAGAGTACCGTGTAACTGTTGTTTCCAATATGTTTACTATTCAAGAGTGATGAATTGTAGAAATAAATACCGTCATGACACCGCAGCTCTCAATGTTCCCAAATGGCACCTGTGGCCCGATGGCCGTTGTTTCAATATTATGCAATTGCTTATTGCCGATTATCAATGTCGGGCAAACGCTTCTGCCTGTTATCAATAATAGGCAATTTTCAACATTGACCCTTGATTGATGGCGTGCATGAACCGACCGTTAGTGGTGGCATGTGGGCCGTCGGACTCCAATTCGTTATTTCACATTTATTGATGTTGGAACCGAATTTGTTCCGCTTTTTGCAGTCGTATTATATACGTTGTTATTTTTGTTTGCATTGCGCATTTGCTCTGGCAGACAGAACTTCTCATATAATTTAGGTTACAACCTTTATCTGTTTTATATCTTTAGTCAATTCATTGATTCGGTGTTTAACTGTTGAATCAAAAAAAGAAATATTTTGAAACGGTTTTGCCATGCCATCCCCAAGCAGAATCTTTACTGCATTTGCAGTGTAGGGCTTAACAATAATTTCTTTAAGAGTATGTGGTTTCTTATTCTTGGCAATCAACATAGCTATTTCGTACGATGCTTTGACAGCCTTTGCAGTCTCCTGATGATACTTGCCTTTTTTGTCAAGTCTGATTTGAGAAAGGGCATCCCTTTTTGCGCAAAAGGAATCCACAGGTTGTTTTGAAAATTCAGGATGGCGGTGATGCAAATACCGCTGCAGTCGCGTCAGCCGTAAAGCATTATTACTGAGTGTATTAAGGCATACAACGCACCGAGACAGTTTAACACCATTTTTTTAATAGCTGCGAAGCAATATTTGATGCACTCTGCATCATACTTTCGTTTTTTCGACGCCATTGTACGCTGATAAGTTGCTTATGTGAAATAATAACAAACAGTATATGCAACGCAAGATCAACAAGACTGCTATGCCCGCGGTTATGAGTAGCCACGCTTTAAAGCCATTATGATAGCGGGAGATTTATTTACTCATAACGATAAAATACTTAGAAACTTAGGAGAGAAAAAAACTAGCCTGAACTGATGCAATTTCAGACAATCTGAGGTTAACTGATATTACAAATTCTTGAAAATTGAAACAGAAAAAATATGCACACGTGAAACAAAAGTTGGTGTTGCCACAAATTATAAAATGTGCACAGCTAACGTTGTTAAGCTGAAACCAAGATGACCAGAAAGAAAAGTTGGTAAAAATGTAGCCTGAGGTAGACCAAACTGAATTTCTAGCACCTATGCAGGACTAAAAATTCTTACTTCTCACGCCCCCCTGGAACCTTCTTACGTCCCCCTGGTTGAGAAACATTATTTTAGACAATTATCGATTATCGATGTTCCTAAATCTTGCTCAGAAGTGGACATTGAATCGTGATAAAGTTGAACGTGTAGTGGGTACAGTAAACGCAGGTGCCTTACTTGATAATCTTACGTGATAATATAACATTATTTTATAATTGTACCTTAAATCTTGGCTGCGTTCTGTCTAATAAAGCTCGACTTTGTGAGTTATTCATTAAAATTTATTAGACAGTTCGTTATCATGAATAAGAAAGACACTTTCTTTGATCAAACTTGCTATCGATCCCATTGCCCCAGACGCAGAAAAGAAATGGAAGTTCTGGCTACTTCAATTCCAAGATTTTGTTCAACTGACCGTGGAACCTGGGATCGACCTAGTGAAAATCTTACGTCTCTACCTAACCGGATCTACTTTTGAATACGTGCAAGACTGCAAGACTTATGACGAAGCGATAGCGAAACTGAACGAAGTTTATGTTAAACCAAAAAACGTGATTTTTGCCAGATATGAATTTATTTCCAGGAAGCAACGAGACGGTGAATCGCTGGAAGAGTTTCTACATGCACTCCAACGACTGAGTAAGAACTGCGAGTATAAAAATGTTACCGCTGAACAATATCGCGAAGAGATGATTCGAGACGCTTTCATAAACAATATGAGCTCTAACGAAATCCGCACGCGACTTTTGGAACATAGCGTGATAAGTCTACAAGAAACTGTCAACAAGGCCATGACATTAAACTCTGCCAAAGAAAATGCGAAGCTGTATACCAATTCCGACCCGATTATTCACTTAGTGAGCGCTGCAGACCCTGGGATTGAAATGACTAATACGTCAGCTGCGATTAAACAAGAATACTACTTTTGCGGGAAACGGCGACATCCGCGTGCTAATTGCCCTGCGAGAAACACCACGTGTAATAACTGTGGGAAAGTAGGTCATTTCGCGAAAGTATGCAGAAGCGCCTCCAAACGAACCGTTTCTGTTTCGGTTACATCGTTAATCAGCTTTTCCTCTTCGTCAACGGCTACTGAATTGAAAAATGTCATAGTAGAAGCTAAAATCAACGAGATCAACATCACAGCTCTGATCGACATTGGCAGCTCTCTAAGCTTTATCGATGAGCGATTATGTAAAACCTTGGAGATGAAACTACTGCCGACTGATGGAAAGGTTCTTACGGCCTCGACATCATTCCAGTCAAGACTCACAGGCTGTGCCATTGAATTACACGGCTTTCATTATTCAAATTCTAAACTGCACGTTTTACCGAATGTCTGTACTGATGTCATTATCAGACAAGACATACTACAACTACATTCTAGCATGACTGTCTCTTTTTGCGGACCAAAAGCTCCCTTAACTATCTGCGGTCTAGCGTTAGCCAAAATCCCAGCCCTTTCCCTATTCACGAATCTCTCCACAAACTGCAAACCGGTAGCGGTGAAATAAAGAAGATATTCTGTTACGGAAGCAAAGTTCATCAACAACGAAGTAAGACGACTCTTAGCAGAGAATATCATTGAAGAAAGCTGCTCTCCATGAAAAGCGCAGACCCTCGTAGTGACTACTGATAATCACAAGAAGCGCACGATGATCGACTATTCTCAAGCTGTCAGCCACTTTACACTATTTGATGCGTACCCTCTACCCAAAATCAGTGATATGGTACAAGCTATATCGAAATACCGTTTCTACAGTACCGTCGATCTAAAGAGTGCGTATTACCAATTTTCCATCAACGCTAGAGACACACCATTCGAAGCTTTGCTTTGAAGCTGGCGGAAGACTTTACCAGTTCAAACGCATTCCATTTGGAGTTACGAACGATGTTGCATGTTTCCTAAGAGTCATGGATAACATCCTTAGAGTAGAAAAATTAAAAGATGGTTTTGTCTTCGTTGATAATGTTACAATCTGTGGCATGAATCAAGAAGAGCACGGCAAAGACCTGAATAGAATTAGAGAGGTCGCTGAGAAATACAATCTGACGCTTAATAAGGACAAATGTGAGTTCACAATGACCCGGGTAAAACTACTTGGATACATCATCGAACAGGGAACGTTAAAACCTGACCCAGGGAGATTCAAACCACTTCGACAGTTAAACTTCAAGAAATACAGCATCACTTCGAAGAGTGCTCAGGATGTTCACTGCTTATTCCCAATAGATACCTAGATTCTCAGAGAAAATACATGCTTTCGCTAGATGCACAACGTTTCCCTTGCCTCAGCCAGCTGTGGAAGCTTTTGAAGCGCTGAAAGAGGGCATAGTGAACTCTGTAGTGACTGCCATCGATGATGATCTCCCATTCACAGTAGAGACAGACGCTTCTGATCACGCCATAGCCGCGACACTCAGTCAGCTTGGAAAAGCCCGTATCATTCATTTCTAGATGTTATCTCATGATGACAAGACACTCTTTTTGTAGAAAAAGGAAGCCGTATGGAA
>NW_003530390.1:0-2192 GCF_000181795.1 Trichinella spiralis
GCAAAGCAAGATACATTATGTTTATCCAAAGGAAAAAAAGCAAAGTTTAATTTTTGGATTCAAAAGTTGCTCTTGGTTTTGAAGGTAAAGTGGACAGAAAAATTTTTCAATATTTGCATATTAAGTAATAATCAAAATGCCACAAATTAATTTTGAAAATTTTTGCACATCTTTTAATAATTTCTAATTAACATTTAACGTCATCTCATATAAAGAAGATAAATCTACCATTTGATGAACATTTTTATGTCAAAAAATGTAAATGCAATACCAATTTATTCAAGTTGATTTTACATAAAATTATTATCCAGGTAGATATGAAAATCTTTTTATTACTATTAAATAAACACAAGTAAAATTTATTTTTAACTCAGAACTATTTTATCACTAGAATGTATTCAAAATTTGTAAGTTTATCAAAAAATATAATCACTTAATAACTTATTATTAATTGTTAAGATTTAAAAATTAAACGATTATTTATTTGAAATGGGTCTGTGCAATGTTGTATTTTAAGCATCTGATGTACAATAAATAAATAACTATATCAAGTATAATAAATAAAGTACTATTGAAATGCAAAAACCGAAACAACAACAACAATAATAATAATAATAATAGCTTATTCCATTGGATAACATTCTTTGTTGTATTATTTTGCAATTTTTGCATTATTTCATTTATCATCTTTCAATTTGTCTTTTTCATTAGCGAAAATTTTTTAGTAAAGAGAATAAATAACTGCATATTTATAGAAATAATGAGAAAGTTTACCTTCAAACAGTTAGGAAATTAAAAAAACACTTTAAAAAATAACATAATTGAAAGCATCGTCATTCAATATATTTTTTCTTCAAACGCCCAATTATGCATGAAAGACTTGGATTACTTTGAATTGATTAATTTTTACTCATTTAATTTGAAACTTTACAGCAAATAACAAGACATGTTGTAGAAAACAAAATTGGTAAAATTATTTTCAACAACAAAATTACATTAAATTCTCTTATGATTAAATAACAATTAAAAAAAATAAACTGTTAGTTATGCATCCTTAAATAGGCAAATCAGGAGTATCTTAGTGAAATTGTTGTAAAAAAGATTTCTTTGCTTGATGGAGATGTTTAATGACATGTGTCGTTTTCTTGTTTAATATAATATCGTATAATATTGTTTTGAGGTTGATAATATGATAATAAAGAAGCCTGAATAATAAAGTCTCTGCGTTGTGCGATGAGCGGAAATTTTGAACAATGCACTGATTCGCCATTGATCACATCCCTAATAGAGCTAGAGATGTGCAAAAGCTACAGTTAGCAATTCAATAGTTCGGTAAGCAACGACCAAAATCGAACAAGTCCGATCAGCTGAAAACCTTAGAGAAAACAAAAAAAATAATAATTAAAATAAAAATCCCAGCAATTCAGTTATCGTTGCAGTTACACTGTCATTGAATTAAGCTGTGTAAACTGCAAGTGAAAATACATATTGCACTAGCATATGTGATGGTAAAAAGGGGTAGAGTGGGGAATTTTCAATTCTTTTGCCAACAGAGTGACAACAAAATGAAAAAGTGAAATTGAAACTTTGCACAAAGTAGCAACAGAGAGTTGCCTGGAGACAGCATCAGTTACAAGCCAATAAAATGCAACAGAACTATTCCCAGCTGGTAACCTTCTGTCATTTATCGAAAATCAAAAAATATCCATTCTAACAAACCTATATTACAATATTTTTAAAATATTCCTAAACAGAAAATGTAAATATTTCGACAATTTTCAGATAATAGGCTATTTAATACTTTTTAAAATTTTAAGTGATTACAATTTACAATCAATATTTCTAGACAATCAAATTTCAAATAAAGAAATAAATTCAGATATCCAAATTCATAATTATATACAAACAGTTTAAACAATTTTTAAAGCATTTTATTTGAAATTTAAATTAAAATATATGCATACACAGTTTTCGTTTTTCCACATGTAAGAATATTTTTTAAACAGTATAAAAGAAGTGCCATAAAAAATTAACATAACAAGCAATTAATTGTGCTTCAATTTCACTGATGCAGATAAATTGAAAATGCAGTCGAAAAATTTCACTCATCAAATTGCACTATCCTCCCTTACTTTCCTTAAATGGGAAAAACAGTTTCAAATTGCAAAATGAGAATAATAATCTATAATAAC
>NW_003530391.1:0-1474 GCF_000181795.1 Trichinella spiralis
TATTGTTCATTATCAAATATCTTTTGTCGGCTGTCTCAGAATTCAAATGTAGGTGTAAAAATTAGAGTAAACAAAATAAAAAGCAACAACTTTCACGTTCGCTAACAGTTCAACTTAATACATCAATCACATTATATTGTACACTTTTACAAAATGTGTGTTTATCGAATTTACAAAAATAAAAACGGTCAATTATTATTCATTATATTTACATATATTTCAGTTTAATTAGAAAAATGGAGACAATTCTGAAAATTATAAGTTGACAATGTTAAAAAAATATTATCACTAACCTGCATCGCGATGGGAAAATCATGCTGACCTTCTGCCGGAAAAAACAAGTCAACCACTTTTTTGGTATACGTCGCATTTTTACCAGATGCAGTTCCAACTTCAACTATGTGTAGGTAAAAGGATTCAATAAATAAATAAATAAGTAATCATCAGACGAAACAGAATAAAAAACAAAAAGAATTATATATCTATATACAACATACCTTTGCAAAAGCCTGCTGTCGCGAGGCAAAACTAAACAACGTGCTTGGTTCTTCATTTTTGCCAAACTTGAAATTAATAAAACACGCTGCCTGACCTTCAATAACTTGACTCACACGACGCTCCATGCTGTACAATTGCATATGACCTACTGCACGAGAATCCTATAATAATAAAATTAAAATTTCAATCACAATAGAACGGCTATTCTGAAATTTTTTCAAAAATGTAATGCTTCAGCTAGATTAAAGAAAAAATTTCCATAATTCCTTATAAAAATAATATTTGTATTTACATAATAATAATAAATTAAAATAAATTTACCCACTGAAGCATTACCTTTTGTAATTCATTTCAGTAAAAATTACTATACAATTATAAAATAATTCAATTACATTCTCAATTAACATAATTGACCGTGCCCATTCAGCATTCAGTCAATGTCAATACTCAAAGTAATCTGAGAGCATCAATCAATTACTATCATAATTTATTTCATAAACCTATTTTAGCGTTTTGTAAAATTGACTTGAATAAACTAACTATGCCCATCAAAAGAAGCCACATGTATTTGCTATCTGCTTTGTAATTGATAATTCGACGATCACTGAGCGACTGCATTCTATCGAACATTTTCACTGGAACAGACTCACCTGAAATTTAAAACTTCATGTAAAACAATCCTAAATATCAAAAACTAATACACTTTACTTTCCATCGTCCAGTGATAAACTGATGTCGGCGAAACCAATGCAATATTATTCACATCAAGCCATCTCCAAAACACTACTTCTTCCGAAAACTGACATGATTTCACTTTGCTTTTCACATCTATGTCGAATACTTGGAGCATTTTTCCTGCTAAAAAATAAAGCTTCCCATTATTTTGAAACTTTCTCCTTTGTTTTTTAAAATTCATTCTCACCTTTCAAAGCCAGAACTTTTGAACCTGGGATCATAATTACTGAATCCGCAGAAA
>NW_003530391.1:2078-5043 GCF_000181795.1 Trichinella spiralis
AAAAATATAGAAAGTCAGCAGAATTATTACGAGCAGTAACAACGCAAACAGTTACTTTCAATTCCATGTAAATTTAATATGGTAATATTTATTTCAGTACTCGATAAATGGCCAACTGCTTTAATTAAAAATGGAGGTTTGTGCATAATCATACAATGCACAAAGAAAATGTAAAAATTGTAAAATAAACTTTAATGAATTAAATAAATATACACAACCTGAGCATGTTCTTGAAATCGAATAGGTAGAGATGTCGTCATTTCGTTTGATGATATTAAAAATTAATCAACAGAACTTTTAGTTTGTGATATTACTTGTGAAGCAACCACGAGAAAATATGACAACTGCAACTAAGAATGTCACACAACGGTAATACCAGAATGATGGACAAGAATGAAACAACCGTATGCCTGTACAAAAATGTGTTATGGATAATCAAGCACAAATAAAAATGTCAAATAAGTTTAAATTCTTCAAGTTAAAAATAGTTATCTTGTGAAATTATTGTTAAATTAATATTAAATATTCTAATTCTAACCGTGTTCAAAAATAACGGGTTTAAATTTCAACTGAAACTGAAAATTTTATGCGCATATAACTTATTATTCCTGTTAAAAATCACCAATACTAATCTTCTTTTTGGAAAGCGAATAAACGACCTAGATGTTATAAAACTATATGTTTAAAAATTTGTTTATTTTTCAAAAGCATTTTGAATGGATGAAACGGAAACTAAACTTTTAATGTAAAGTTGACCGTGGTGACATGTCGCGACAAAGGATGAGCATGAACTTTTGGAATGTAATAACACTGAACAGTTTCAGTACTTTGAAAAGAGTATTGTTTTGAAAATTTCATTCATTATTAAGTATTCGTTAAAGTAACAATGGAATGAAATGATAAGGGAAATGGATTTTTTTATTCATTGAAACTTTTCAAATTCAAAATGTTTTTTTTAGTTTATCTTTAAGAAAAATCTTGTCCACGTTGCTATTTCAGTGGGCTAATTCTGTATTATTTTTGTGTGTCTTGTAATCAGTTTTGATCAATTAATAATGAACTAATTTGTGAACAATTTGAGTTAGTGATCACTCTTTAATGATCGTACATTTTTGTGATATCAAATTTTTATTTCAAATTTAACAATTAATTTATCATGAGAACATGTTAGTTATAGGTAAAAATTATCAATAATTTCAACTATAGTTGATATTTTTTATGTGAAATGCTCGTATAGAGACGTTTTTTGCTGTTTTTGAATAAATGAATATTCATATATCATCGACATTTCATCACCGATCTTTCAATTACATGACCAGTTGTTCGCAACGCTGTCATTGACATTTTTAACGATTAATGCATCATATGGATTGCTATTATTCAAGACTGGCAATGCAGACAAATTTTCATAAGCTTGATAAGTTGAAATTTAATCTCTGATTTCAGACTTAAACTTTTGTTTACAGTTCCATTGCTTATTATAAATGTTTTATAAAAACATTTTTGTAAAAGCTATTATAATTTCGAATTTTCATTTTATATGACAATGAGTGATGCATATTAGCATATTTTCATGATAATAATCAATCAATAATCTCAATGACATTATCAGCATATTTGCTGATGTGAATGTTAACTAGGTAAAAAAGTAAAATTAATGTATTTTAAATTAAAATTAACTTTTTATGAGAACAGTTTTTTTGGTTTGTTAATTTTCAGAGGAATAAAATCAGAAGCTTTCTCCACTTGTCTGTCAGTGTATTCTTGACAGTCATTTCTGGCCAAGTAGTCTATTTATTCAGTTAACGTCGCGTGGTGTAATGAGCAACCGTTGGCTGATCTAACGTCACAGCTTGATCGGCTCGTAGGGCGTGTCACGCTTGGTTAGTTCATTCTAATGTAAACAGAAAAACCTAACTCAATTTTCTTGTTTTTTCAGTTTGAAGTATTCATTTATTTTACAGTAAATTCAACTTGACGACTAGGTATAAATTTATATAAATTATTTCAGTACGATATTATTGTTTATAATTGATTTTACTAGCTTCAGAAATACATTAAAATCAACTAATAACGCAAGCAGCAACATATGAACATGCAGATGAATAAAAATTTATATTCTCAGCAAAATTTACTCATCATATACAAAGTTCAAATCGCTGATTTAATCAAAATAAATTCAAGTTATTCAGATGACATTTCAAGAACAAGATGAAAACTTTGAGCTGACTAAATCGAACGAGCAAAATATACAATCAATAACCGTGGGAGCGTGATGATATTTATGATATGATTTTTATGAAAAGCAAAACGTGTGGAGCGCAAACTTGAAAAATTTTCTGAAATCTACATTTCATACAACATAGGCAATTGATCGGTAATTGGCTAACGAGTTATGCTATTTTATTAGTTACCAAGTTTTGATCACTAACTGGTCGAATAACTTATAGCATTAGATTAGCTACTCAGCCTTGATCATAATTTGGATGATTGTTTTCCATCAAAGTTTTCCCAAATATGAAGTGCTTCACTATTAAATTACCCTATATGGACATACATAATCACATTTCTATTTTCAAAACAGTTTCTTTACGTATAATTCAGAATAGTGTTCGCCAACCAAGGCGCATTAAAGTAATTACAATTATTACAAAGGAAGTTTTCTCAGTAGCAAACAAGATCCTCGATACAGCACATGAGAATCTCTTTCCCATATAATTAAGCACTAATTTTATATGATTTCAAGTGTGGCAAACCATCAGAGCAATAGAAAAATCCAAGTGATTCCCACATTTATGGGCAAACGCTGGTACTCAGCGTGAGGTGATATAATGCGATAAATCGGTAATAGCATTTAATCAGGGCGCAGGTACAGACCTGAGCGTTTGCACAGAAACATGTTTGTCAGTGAATCCAAATCATTCGGTTTTTGGGGGCCCGTTAGTCGCCGACTTTACGCTAGGTC
>NW_003530391.1:5347-6735 GCF_000181795.1 Trichinella spiralis
CGCTTTTGTTCATGCCGCTGCCATGTTCATGCCAACCTTCCACATGGTTGTTCGTCCGCACAGACTCACCATGAATGTTCCAAAGCGGAATTTTAGTGGCCGGAAGCCACTCTTGCTGGAAATACTGGAACAAGGCTTCCACTTGACCCGACGTCCCAACATTTATGATTTCGAAACCCGTGGGTACAAGGTGCACCGGCAAAAATGCTAATGCCTTCAGAACTTTTACCTTTTTTCTTACCGCCTGATTATTCATATAATCAGTTCTTAAACCAAGCCTGCCGACCTGCCGAAGCACAGCTTGTGCTCGGGTGTTGGGAAAGTTGCCTTGAATTGCCGGGATCAAGGCTGTTTCTAAATCGCAAACAAATTACTCCAGATCAACTTCTACGCCAAGTTCTTCCGCTTTGGAATGTTTTACTTAAATATTCGCCTATCCGCGGGCAGATCTTTCCTAACAGTCAAGCAATATACGACGGGTAGCAGTTTACGCCTCAGGAAAGGTAAACAACTCGTCGTACCAGCAGCGGACAATCTAATGCGTCCCATCCCGGCACCAGCAGTTACTCTGAGCCAGCAGCCACACACCAGCCTCGTTGGCAAAAATTTATATCATTGGTCGGCGAATGATACATTAAAAATTGCGCACCGGATTTCGTTGTCGTCTGCAGGGCAGTAAGCCGCAGATTCTGCCGCCTGGCCAGAAGTCGTGGGTATCTCTTCGAACGGCTGTAATACATTGTGTTCCGGGCCTGCTCCCACGAGAAAAAATAACAAAAAGTACCTAAGCTGGTGGATGCATCGCTTGCCAGCTCATCATAAATTTCCAATATCGGCCTCGGAATACCTGTAGCAAGCCTTTTCAATTCATTCAGCTGCAGCTGATGGTAGAATGCATGGGCATCTTCTCGGCAGCCCTCTGCATGCTCATCGGTTCGTATTACTTGGGTAACATCCAGATTAGTGTACAGTTTGCCAGGGCAACCTCTCATTCCCTAAATTGGAAACGAAATTGCAAGCTCATAATATTACACAATAATAACAACGTGCTATAATAAAACAATTCTATTTACTGATGCGCATATCCAATATTTGTCATTGCGATTCTTCCTATGTACACCAATTTTTGTTGGTTCCTTTGGGTCGATATGAACTGAATTAAATCATTATTTGCCTCCATCATTAAAAGATGTCAAAGCAACGATAAGGAATAAGCACAAGGAAGTTCACGCTATACACAGCAGCAAGACAGTAGCATTTGCAGTCTTGAATTTTCTATTAAATAGCTTATGCACCGTTCCGGTTGATTTGTCCAGCTCAGTTAGCTGCGTCAAGCTTTATGCCCAGCAGCATTTTACTTCCTGCTTCATAGTACACTTCTCGCTTAC
>NW_003530391.1:8520-9497 GCF_000181795.1 Trichinella spiralis
GAAAATTATTTTTCATTTTAAGTTCACTTCATCACGGGTGTGTCCGTCATCTTGCTCTAGCACAGCATATGCTCTGCCAAAATATGATCATAGTTAATTACCCTGGCAGTAGCCAAGGAGCATAAATTGGTCTTTCATGTGCTGCCAAAATTTTCATTTTCATTGTTGAGAGTGAACAATAATTGCGCAATATCATGGAGTTTACTGCCTTGGTCAGATAATGAGTTCATCTGAGAAAGAATCTGCAGCATTGTAAAAATTCCAGACCACCATTTATCATGGCATGAATTTGTGGCTTGTGCATTTAGATGGCATCATAGTCCTCAGAAATACTGAAATGCCAGCTTCTGTAGGGTAGTGTGTAATGTTATGAAGCTTGTAATGCATTATGTACTGACTTCACATTATATGGATGATTTGTGAAATATTTCTCAGATGTAACGTAGCTAATGCACAGATTGAACTGAAAATGCTTTTGCCTAGCTTACGGAAAATTTAATTGCAGCACATGTGCGTTGGCTAGTGAAATTTTAGAAAACCCTTCGTGCTTTAAATGAAACATAAGAAGAAAAACAATAACTCTTGTGAAGAGAAGCGAAAGAAAGATTGGAAAGATTAAATTCTTTTGCGAACTAAACACATTTTCAGAGAACAGGCACGTAAAATCAGAAAAATGTTTCGATGCTAACATTCAGCAATCCCCACTCCTAGTTTTTAGCTGAAAACTGCAGCTGTAGACAATTTATCACTTTTAGATTTTCCCTTTGGTACCTGAGTAGCCTTTCACCTGGGCCCAAAATAATTACTGGCAGAACTTTGTTCATTGGTCATGCAAGTGGAACAAGACTAGGTCTGGTACCATCGTAAAAAAGTCATTACATTGGTCAAATTATGAAAAACAAAAAATGGACCTAGATAAACACGTTTAAACATCTTCCTTTGGTTCAGGTAATCTCTTCTTCAGGGGTGTTCATTTG
>NW_003530392.1:0-3875 GCF_000181795.1 Trichinella spiralis
AGTAAATGACGATTTAATGAACACGCAGCAGCACACTGTAGATAGCGTAGAATGTTTTCCAGCTTTAGTGTCATTGAAATGCTTTTATGATGCTCATTCGGGTTTGTTTCTAGCCATTTGCTTCTGTCTTCAGATCTTCAAATTGAACATTCATGCGTTTGAATTTATTCAAAATGCCACAAACAAAGCATAATTGGAAAAAGCAAATAGCCCACACTTTCTGAATTAACCAATTTATTCTTAAGACTATTGTTCAATTTTATCTAACAATCATTTTCTGTTTGCACAATTCCAACTTCAACACATAATATGTATGTACGTATGTGTATGCATGTGTACATTTTCTTTTTCTTATCACTGAAAACATTCAAAGACCGTTTAGCTTTCTGTGCATTGTCCATAATTGGATAATTAGGTAAATTATTATTATTATTGATCTTGGCTCTATGTGGAAATGGAAAATGCACATTATGCGAGAATTAAAAAGTTAATTTTGATGATGACATATTGATCAATGGTTCAGATGTGATCATTTTATAAAAGCTTGTGATGACTTTTACAAGCTCGAAACTGAAACTGTTAAAATTATCAATTGATTCGTTCGTTCATTTCTGCGAATTCATTTTATAAAACTGTTTTATTTCGACTAGTCTACCTGATTTTGGTGATCAAACGAGCACTTTTGTTCAGATGATGTTTGTTAGCATGAAAGAAGAGCGCGAAAAATTTTCTGCTTGATCGACAACTGGAATTAGCAAAAACGACACTTTTCATCATGTCATTATTGTTATTTATTGGCAACTTCAATTTGGAAATAATCTTCTTAACGTGACAACTGTTTTATTCTTTGATCATCTCCATCATTTGATGTATGTTTTTGCTGGAAACATGCTATTCTTTTTTATCTCTCCCCCCCTCCCTCTATCTCTCCCTCTCTTAATTTTTTGCTAGATTTGAGCAATGCTAATTTTTCATTTTCATAGTATTATTGTTTGTTTTATTAATTTTCATAGTTTGGGCTTGGTTGTGCATGTTAACAAGTTGCAAATATGCAATTTTTCATAAATTTAGGAAACGAACACATTCGAATTAAGATGTTTTGTTCAAGTAGACGAATATGGATTTTTTCTTTACTGGACGGCGGAGGGAAAGGTACACAATTTTTATTAATATTTATTGGTTTTTGTTTTTGCAATGAATTATTATTCGTTTGTTGTACAGGAAGCACAAATTTTGGATTTGACACAAGTGAGCGATGTTCGATCTGGTTGTTGGCTGAAGGTATGGTTTTTTCTGTTTCAAAACAGCATGTTTGAAGGTAAAATTGCTATTTACATTTTATCAGGATACCAAAGCTCCACCTGATTTTGAATTGCGTTTCACGGGCAGTCGGGAATCGCTTGAAAGTCGGGCAGTAACTGTGGTCAGTGGGGTCGATTTTGTGAATTTAAATTTCACCTGTTTTATTGCTGAAGAAGCTACCATAGCTCAGGTATGAATTTACTATATTAAATTTATTTAATATCTTTTGATATTATTTATTCTTTATATATAATTTGTATGACATTTTGCAATTATTTTTAATTTTTATTTCGTTGCTTTTATTGCTCTATGCTAATTTGAACTTGTTGTATATTGTAGGAATGGAAAATTGCCATGATGAAGGTATTGAAAAATTTTCGCGTTGCTCACGTATGCCCGATGACTTGTTTGCTCAAACAGTAAAACTCATTTTCACACGCTGACTGAGTGACTGTTTTGTTGTTCATGCTGACTGAATTTTTAGCTGGAAAATGCTTTCGTTGAGCTTGAACGCCAACCGAAAAATTCCCGTAAAGAAGTATGCATCTGTGGTTATTTCTTTTTCGTTTGTGAATGTATTTTTTTAGCATTGTTCGTACTTTTATTTCTGGAAGAACAGAAAAATTTATCATCCAGTGCCTTGTTGATTCAAGACTTTGCGAAGGCAAGGTATAGAATATTGAGCAGTAAATTAAAAATTTGTTGCAATTATAATTTGCCATTTTTGGCATTATTGGCTTTTCGTTCTGTTTAGAATCTCGAAATTGATCCGGAAAAGTTCTCTTTTGACACGTTTTATCACCTTTGCGTGCGTATATGTCCAAGACCTGAAATTCAGGAACTTTTTTCACAAATGTTTGATTCTTTTCTTTTTGGAACTTTTTTCTTTTTGGAAATTCTAATTTTATTCATTTCATTTCAGTGCTGGAAGCGAAGAATTTATCACTGTTGCTCAGTTGATAAGCTTTTTGAATGAAGTATTTCGATGTTCATTTTTAAATCAAGAATCTAGATTAATAATCATTGAATTGATGTTTCAGAAGCAGAGGGATCCAAGATTGAACGAGATACTCTACCCGGAATGTGATAAATCGAAAGCGATGATTGTTTTACGAAAATACGAACAAGTCGAAGAACATGTTAACCAGGGTAATTTTCTTCATTGAACTGTGTGTGATATTTATTTTATATATGGTTGTTTAAAATATGACGAGCTTAATTGATTATGTTTGTGTTATTTGAAGAAAAATTGTATTATGATGGCTTTTTGCGCTTTATGATGTCTGAAGATAATGCACCAATGCTGTACGACAGAATAGAGCTGAACCAAGACATGGACCAACCGTTGAGCGATTATCTTATCAACAGCTCTCACAACACTTACTTGACCGGGCGTCAGTTCGGTGGCAGATCTTCTGTTGAAATGTACCGACAAGTTCTTCTAAGTGGGTGTCGGTATGCATTATTTGTTTATTTGTATTGTTTTCCGATTATTATTTTTTTTCAAATTATTTTTCAGTTGCATAGAGTTGGATTGTTGGGATGGAACTAGCGGCGTTGGAAAAGACGAACCAATCATCACGCATGGCAAAGCCATGTGTACAGATATTCTTTTTAAGGTAATTTCTACGTCGAATGGATGAAATTTTATTTTTTGTCGCCTGGTGATTTTTAGGATGTTATAGCTGCCATAAAAGAAACTGCTTTTGTTACGTCTGTGTATCCGGTTATTTTATCGTTTGAAAATCACTGCAGGTTTGTATGATTGTAAAAATCAGTTACAACGATCAGTCCAATTGCTTGCTGCACATGCGCTGTGCTTACTGTGTTTTGCTTTAATTTTTCATTTTAGCAAAAAGAATCAACTTAAAATGGCTGCTTATTGCATGAAAATTTTTGGAGATATGCTCTTGTCATCACCGCTGAGCTCACATCCGGTGAGTTCATGTTTATTATAATTGCCTGTAGTTATCAATCACTTCGTGTAGATTTGCCCATTTTTCTAACACTTACACATTTATGTATTGGTGTGTTTTGTTTATTGTTCAGCTTGAACCTGGTGTTCCGTTACCTTCTCCAAATCAGCTGAAAGGAAAAATTTTGATCAAAAGCAAACGCTTAAATCCAGATGTTGAAAAGCAAGAATTGGAACAGTTTCTCAAGAAAGGTCAGCTCGATGAAGATGTTGAAGAGGTTTCAGAGAATCCGGAAGTTGATGAAACGCCTGGAACTGATTCAACCACTGACGGTAAATGTTACATATATATCAATATGTTTAAAGAACTGTAATTTTTTTCATGTATTAAAATTTTTTGTTTTTGAATGGATTTGTTTCATTTTTGAAAAGCAATCTGTGTTGTTTGCTTGCAGTACTGAACGAAAATGAAGCACATCCAGAATTGAAAGGTACCGAATCGGTCACATTTCGCAGTGAATTTGCGTTTCTTTTGGCAGGTGCAAAAATAAAAGAAGTAAGCGGGAAAACAGTGCAATTTATGATGCACCATTTTTTATGGGCAAATTTAAATTTGCATGCTCTTTTAGATGGGCGATTGAGCAACAGAAGAAGAAGA
>NW_003530393.1:0-1993 GCF_000181795.1 Trichinella spiralis
TTTATCAAGAACCTGTTTTTGTTCAAAATATTGTGAATTTTTTGATAAACTTTAATAAAATCGTTATCTACTAATATCTTTTCAACATTTTTATTTTATTTTTTTCCTTTCTTCATCATTAAAATTGTATTTTAGTTTCAGTTTTTCTACAATATCTCTAGAAATACGCAATCAGGCAACGTGGTACCAAGCTCATTGTTGTTTTCTAATATTTTCCTACATTCTCACATTATTTTTTGAGAAAAATAGGATTTTCGAAAATTTCGAAATTTCGTGGACTATAGACTTTGCTGTTTTCGCGTTTTTCGTGAAAAATATTTTTTCGAAATTTTGAATTCTTTTGATGAATATAGTTATTTATATATCGAAAGATCAGGGAGTTCTGCAAATTCTGTTTGAATACAATTCCATACGTATGGAATAAATTGATTTCAAACTTAACAGTTTGTCTATTTTAATATACAGGAAAGTTGCCCATCGGTAACTTTCTTTAAACTGAACTGCAGTTTGTGAGATTCACTTAATGAACCATTCTTGGCACTCTACTGCTATAATCTGTCCAAAAATGCATCCTCGTGCAATATATTTTAGTTTTCAGCAAACCAATTTTCCGTTATTTTCAGTCTAATCCGATTAAGTTATCAAATGTTGTTTCAAAATTTGCTGAAATTTGATTTAATCGCTCAATATTATATGAACTTTTTTCCAATTTATCTGTTTATTATCATCAGATGAAACGAATTTCAAACGTTATTTCTCTTAGACGTCGAATACATTATTATTATTATTATTATTATTTATATTGTCTTAACGTATGCTTAGCAAATATTTGCTTTGTTTGAAAACTAATCATTTCATGAATTACAATGCTGTTCATGATTCTTATCATTACATTAGCATGTCATTGGTACTAAACGTGCGGCTATTTTGATTTATTCTCATTTTCAGCACTCCTTGTATTCAACATAACAAAATGAGCCTGACATATAGTATTTGTTTTGATAATAATTTGTTCGAAATGGAATAATCATAATTAGACTAACAACTGAAGATGAAACAATATCTCCGTGTACAGAATTGTTTCGAAACCGCTCAGATATTAACTTATAAGTTCAAAAACACTAAAAGCATGTTTCCACGAAATACAAACGATCTGTTTCTTGCATAGTTGATTACCAACTACAATAATACGTAAACTATGGGTATATAAATTTTCATCAACATGTAATAGATGATATTTTCAGAAATTTGTTGGAATAGTTGGTTAGGGATTGTGACATTTACAAATATAAGCAACCGCACGTTGAAATAAAATTGCATTTATATATTATTATTTTGACTAATTCTTCTTTCTTTAGTGTATTCAATCAATGAAATAGCGTTAACAAAAATTGAAACTTTTTGGTTGCTGTAATATGGAAACAAAATTCAGGAACAAATGTTATTTTAACAAGAACCTGTTTTTGTTCAAAATATTGTGAATTTTTTGATAAACTTTAATAAAATCGTTATCTACTAATATCTTTTCAACATTTTTATTTTATTTTTTTCCTTTCTTCATCATTAAAATTGTATTTTAGTTTCAGTTTTTCTACAATATCTCTAGAAATACGCAATCAGGCAACGTGGTACCAAGCTCATTGTTGTTTTCTAATATTTTCCTACATTCTCACATTATTTTTTGAGAAAAATAGGATTTTCGAAAATTTCGAAATTTCGTGGACTATAGACTTTGCTGTTTTCGCGTTTTTCGTGAAAAATATTTTTTCGAAATTTTGAATTCTTTTGATGAATATAGTTATTTATATATCGAAAGATCAGGGAGTTCTGCAAATTCTGTTTGAACACAGATTCCATACGTATGGAATAAATTGATTTTAAACTTAACAGTTTGTCCAATTTTAATACACAGGAAAAGTTGCCCATCGGGAACTTTTCTTTAAAACTGAACTGCAATTTTGAGAATTCCTGTTAATGAACCATTTCTTGGCAC
>NW_003530394.1:0-1951 GCF_000181795.1 Trichinella spiralis
TTGCACTTTTTGTTTGGATTGTCGAGCTGCGATCCAAGTGTTGCTGGATCCCGAGTCAGAAGGAAATGATCCCCGTGCATGAAAATTTTCGACTTATTGCTGCATGAATCCGGCGGACGGATGTTGGCAAGCGGGAGCTTATTCCAGGCTTGCGCAGTAGGTGCGTTGTAGTGAAGCGTTCGATTTATTTATTCTATTCTGTTATATCGAGTGTTCGTTTGTTCCATTTTTAATTTTGCAGTTGTGACCAAATATGAATAAAATAATTGCCCCGTGATTATTAATTTTAGATTTACCGAGGTGTTCGTCGACGAGTTGGACAGTTTGGAAGACCTGCGTATGCTGACGAAAGCATATTTGGACAGAAATAAGCACTGGTCCATCACTGTTAACGTTATCGAATCTTTGGTGAAGTTTTTTGTTCAAATTAAATCAGTCAGCAGTGGTCTTTCTTCCGGTTTTCAATCTGCTAGTCCATGCTACACGTGAGCATTTCATTTTAATATACGATATAACTTGATTTGATTTTTTTCTTTCAGTTTGAGAACTTACTGTAGAGCGTTAATGGATGCGAGTGAAAATCGCTTTCATTACACTTGGCGCTCTTTATACGAGGTGGGTAGTTTTTATTTATTTTTATTAATTCATATTTTTTGAGTTTTTTGTTATATTTTTAGGCATTTTGTTTGAGTTTCTTGACAGAATTGGACGCGAGTTCATATGAAACAGTGAAGAAAATGATATTTGAATATACCGTTCGTAAATGCAGTTCAATACCTGATTTGAAATCGTTGCTGTCCAGATGTAGCGTAATTAGTGATTCACGTTGCGTGTAATGTTGAATATATTGTTTTCCTTTACAAAATTATTTATTCACAATGATGTCGATTGTGTAAATTGCAGTGCGATTTGTGGCTATCAACTTGTTCGTGGCAGTGCAGAAGTGAACGTTGATTCGTCTTATGTACTGACGGATACGGTAAAGAGAAACTTGGAAGATTTGTGTCGTGTAGTCAGTTCTAGGTATTGTGCTTTCAAGCTGTTTCATTGATATATGTATATATTTTTCGTATTATTTTAGGAAGTATCCTGTTTTATTGCAAGGCGAAACTTCGGTTGGTAAGACGAGTTTAATCAGCTATTTGGCAAATTGCACTGGAAATGTATGCATGCGCATTAACAATCACCAAAATACGGATATCCAAGATTACGTGGGCAGTTATGTAAATAATGCATCTGGACAACTGGTGTTCGTCGAAGGTTATTATTTTTGATGGAAATAAGAGAGAGAGAGAGAGAGAGTAAAATATATATGAAATTATTTTTCAGGACCTTTGGTCAAGGCGATGCGAAATGGACATTGGATAATTTTGGATGAACTAAATTTGGCTGATTCGGATGTATTGGAATCTTTGAATCGGGTAGGTTGAATTTTGTCATTTTCTTTTGTCTTTTTTTGTTTTAATTTTTTAATTGTTAATATAATTCAGGTTTTGGACGACAATCGCGAATTGTTCATCATGGAAACGCAGGAAGTTGTTAAAGCGCATCCCAACTTTCAGATCTTTGCCACGCAAAATCCCCCTGGCTTGTACGGAGGAAGGAAAAGTTTGTCCAGGGCATTTCGTAATCGATTTGTTCAAATGAATTTCGGTGAACTGCCCTATAATGAAATTGAAACAATATTGCAAATGCGATGTGGTTTGCCGTTGTCTTACGCGAGCAAAATGGTGGCAGTGATGAGAGAGTTGCAAGTACGTACAAAATTGTTAATATTCAAATTGAGTTGCGTTTTATTTACAATTTAAAAAAGAATAAAATTACATATGAATTGTTATTTGGTGATTAATAATAATTTTTGTCTTTATTTTTCACTTCAAGGCTAATCGATCAAGTTGCAGCATGTTCGCAGGACGAGAAGGATATATAATGTTTGCGAGACCTGGTTTCG
>NW_003530395.1:0-1040 GCF_000181795.1 Trichinella spiralis
ACTTATTTTCTATCACGAGGAATTTTCAACATATCTTATAAAATAGTCTTTCACTGAATGGCAATTTCGAAGCAGTCTTAAGCTTCCGTGAGTTCATGCAAAACGATGGAAGACTCGCAAGACCTGTATAAATGATTCGTAGTCGCATTCATTAGCACCATTATTCTTCATTCGCTTCACATCATTCACGGGTGATCA
This sequence comes from Trichinella spiralis, assembly GCF_000181795.1. Lineage (NCBI taxonomy): Eukaryota > Metazoa > Nematoda > Enoplea > Trichinellida > Trichinellidae > Trichinella > Trichinella spiralis. Next base: position 199 of record NW_003530395.1, read on the forward strand.
GTGCAAAGTAGAAGATGTATTTATTTCATTTCATTTCACGTTACAAAGAAATTCAACATTTTTCGTTGAATATAACCATCCAGTAGCATACAATGTGGCAACAACGTTTTAGTTCCAGATAATTTCTTGCGACAGAAGACCACTAGGGTGGCCTTTGAAATAAACTACATAATACTCTTCATCGGCTCTATTCTCGATTTTCCACTTACAATCACTCTCGGCTCACAAGAATAGAGTAAATAGCATATTTATTTCCGGTAACTGTACCTACAGTAATAAATGACATGCAAGACCAAGAATAAATAATGATTCTGATATATTATTAAGAACAGCGCTTCGCCGTAGCTTCATAGTTATCCACTCGTGCTTTCTACGACATTTTCACGTTTATTCTAGAACGAAATGTAATCTTTATTTATAAAATGCTTTTATCTTGTGATTGATTTATCGCCACAGCTGCTGTTGTTTTTGAGGCTAGAAAAATGAACAATCGATATTGTTATTATTATTGAATCAGAGGACGATAGCAAATTATTTAGTTGAATTTTAGTTCGTTGCTGAGAGAAGTCGTTGTATCAGTTCGCTCGTATTTACCTGTTGTTTGATTGTATATTCAATAAAATGTCCTCACGATTCTCAGATACGAAGCGAGATTTTGTAAAAATTCTGATTTAGCGCAAAAGAAGACAGTTAACTGCAGACCCTAATTATCAATAATCAAGTGTAGTACGCTTGCCCTGCGAGTCTACTCCATTTTTTATTGCCACGAGCCGGGAGTAGCTCGAAGAAGAAGAGGCTATTCTGAACTCATCCGCGTCCCATTTTTGAGATTGGTTGTGAGA
>NW_003530396.1:0-1640 GCF_000181795.1 Trichinella spiralis
AAACTGCCACTTACTACTCAATGCGCTGTCTTCTCATTGTTGATGTTCATGCTCTTTCAGTGTTCATGATTGAAAAATTATTTTTCAGAAATTATTCCAAAAATAATAATTAATAAAAAACAAATGAATTGTTTGGCGCTTAATGTTGGTCGTCTTCAGTTCACAGCCCTTTCATCCACGGACGCCGTCAAACTATAATTATGTTTAACACTCCTGTTATCCTCAAATTTACTTACCTCCCGTTATCCTCCGGGTCAAATTGACCCATAAGTGATGCACAGTTTGTTTTGCGGTCATACTGTGACTAAGTATTCGTGAATTTTATTTTAAAAGGTTCTGATGAATATTCTAATACTCAGAGATTATTTTTTTTAATATGCCCGTATATGGTGGATGTACATTGACACACTTAAATTTCTTCTGCACATAAGTTACAATATGATTGTGTATGATCTTTACAAATGTATTTTTGGCATTTTTTACAACGTACGCTTGTCTTGTTGTCACTTTAAACACACAATTGACATCGGGCTCTTTTTGTACCACCTGTATCCGTATCAGTGATACCGCTTGTAGATGGCTGCTCTGCATCTTTCCGCATCCTTTCAACCGCCGATTTTGCTGCTGCTGTTCTGGGCAGTGTTTTGCGCCACATCATTTCTGGTTGCACTAGAGCCTTGCCAAGTTCTTCCAGGAATAATCGACGCTTATGCAGCCGTCCTAAATTTTATGCTGGATGTTTCTCTGTCCATAGAACGTAGGCGTTGTATGCCGATACGTCGATGATGTTGTAAAATATGACTAATGGCCATCGTGCAGATATTCTTTGGCAGGAATACGTTGATGTCATTTTGTCTAAATTATCTACACCACCTTTAGTATTATTATAGTGTAGAATAATGTCAGGCTTGCTTCCCTTTCTGTCGCAAACCTGGTTGTCATTGTGCATAGTACTTGGAACTATAACATTCTTGTTCTTTTTTGGGAGGTATGATACGATGGTGCAATCTTCAGAAAAGGCAAATGTTGAAAAGTTCAATTTTCTGCCTTGTAGTTGCAGCAGTTCCTGGGTAGCTCTGGCTTGTTTTTTTTATAGTTCCAACCAAAGTCAAATTCTTTTTTTTCAGTTCTACCCCCAGTGCATATGAAGTAAAAAAGTTGTCACATGTAACATTATCACCTTTTACCCCTTTGCCATGTCGAGAACCACTCGCATCCCTTGGTACTTCGCACGAGTTCCACTTGACGGCTTGCCAGTGTATATTTGCATATTCCATGCGTAGCTTGACTTTCAGCAGCAGGCTACCCAAAACTTATTGCCATACTTTGCCGGTTTCTTTGGCATGTACTGTCTGAATTGACATCGGCCTTTGAAAGGATACAGTCGCTCATCAACTGTAACGTTTTCGGAAGGATTATACATCTTAGGTAATTTTTAACCCATATATCCCATAAACTATAGAACCTTGAAAGTGATAGATGTTGCATTGCCTTCAATAATGATAAAGCAGCAGAAGAAGATCGATCATGGGGCCCTAAGTGACCCCCGGGGATTTCGCATATACGTAAAGTGCATACAGCAGTTACTATGTATGACTGATGCGCAGGACTCCATATTTGCGATAAGGTGAATGAAGAAA
>NW_003530397.1:0-1901 GCF_000181795.1 Trichinella spiralis
TTATAATGTGGAGTCCATTTTTGCCATGCTAGTACATTTCATAAAAAATTACACAATCAAAAAATTTTAGGGGTCGATAAAATGCAATAAACTCAATTTAGTATGTACTTTTGTACAATATACATGATTTTGATCAAACTAGGTTCAAACAATGCATAAAATTCAGTTTTTTAATTATCCCATGACTTTCTAATCAATAGAACTGTGTATAAACAAGCAATCCAAGCAAAGTTACAGTAATAAAAGCGCCGCGTAGTGAAGAAAATTCAAATTAATTGCTGTTTGACTTCGTCTTTTTTTTCATTTAAGTATATTTATAAAAAAAAATTTTGAATGCAAAACATGTGCACGTGAACAAACATAATTTAATTTATTTCTACGACATCTCAACCGACAAGCCCTTATTCATAAGCATAAAAAACTACTTACCTAGGGTTTAAAATTTCCACCAGATTTTTCAAGTAAAAACGTTTTTTCATATATTTTATGTTTCAGTTTTATTTCCTAATTCTACTTCTCTAAGATACACAATTTTCTCAACTGCTGTCAATGAAACAATGAAGGCACAAAGATTAAAAGTGGTTAGCAAAATCAAAAAACAGTGGCTTTATCATATTAAAAAACTTTTTAAATCAGAATTTAATTGAGCATAATTGACAGTTAAAAAACACTACACACAAGAATTCCAATGTAACCAAGAGCAAAAAATCTCAGTGAAGATTACATCAATACAGAGAATAGAACTAGGGTAAAGAGTCAAGCCGAGAAAAAAAATATTAACAATGTTGACCGGCCATTTATGGATAAGAGCAAATCTCAAACTAGTGGATGTATTCTCTTCAAAATTTTCACTGAGGGGAACAACCCAATGTATAAAATCATGCATGGCATTTTACAATAAACAACGCAATAAAATAATTAATTACCATTGAAAAATACCTTCACATATTTCAGCATAAGTTTTAACTGCCCAATTAAATTAAGTTCAATTAAACTTTCCTCAGACATCAAAAATAAAACAATACCTTTAAAATTTTTCTGGCATCAAATGGCACTCGACGCTGTTTATTCGTCTCCCCATCTCCAATTTTATCAGACACTTCTTCTGAGTCACTTCCATGTTGAAACACATTATTTAAAAGAGTAACATGCAGTTTAACGTGTTCAAATTTGTTAATGAGCAAACCAGAAGTTTCAAAGTGCTCACATACTTTGTCAACAAACTGCTGAAATCTATAAGAAATAATTCACATACAACAGAGAAAAAACATAATAGCAGAATAAAAAATCACATATTAAAAGAAGTAATGCTACCTGTCTAATTCTTCAACAGAATCAAATTCAACCTTTCCATATAGTACATTAACATTTGCAGGATCGTCGTTCATAATTTCTATACCATGCAATCGACAACTGACATTACTCAAATCTTTTTTTAATATCGGTCTAATAAAAATTTCAAAAAATTTCATTGATATGTAGTAATGATTATATTTATTTCATTTATTATTAATCATAATAGTTTTGGTTATTTAAGTATTTTCACAATTTTACTAATTGGATAAACTTTAAATTTTATATATCACATATTTTAATAATTCAATTTGAATTATTACTTAGTTTTTGTTTAAAATTAATTTATTTTTTCGGAAATTATAAAAAATTTATAGTTTCAGTTTAAAACAAAAAATCAGAAGAGTACTTACAGCACTACTGATTCTTTACATTGATGAAGAAGTTCTCTGGCAATCTTACGTTCATTTTCATTCATTAATACCAACGTTCCTACCGTAAGATGCAGTCGATTTGGATTTTGAAACAAATCTTTACAAATATTGTTACACTAAAATAATTAAAACATCAACATTATTTTTGCAAACCACTATCTAGGATAAATTTAA
>NW_003530398.1:0-307 GCF_000181795.1 Trichinella spiralis
TCCTGTGGTAACTTTTCTGACACCTCTTGCATGAAATCTACACAATCAAAAGGATCGATAGGCCACGCTTTCGCGGTTTCTATTCGTACTGGAAATCAAAATCAAGTAAGCTTGTGCCCGTTTACTCTAGGCGAGGTTTCTGTCCTCGCTGAGCTTACCTTAGGACACCTGCGTTATCGTTTAACAGATGTACCGCCCCAGTCAAACTCCCCGTCTGACACTGTTTCCGGAGCGAATCACTTCAAGCCTATCGCCGATCATCCATTGTGACCACATCACACACTGGGATAACCCAGTACAACAATGC
>NW_003530399.1:0-1039 GCF_000181795.1 Trichinella spiralis
GACTTGTTCGTCATCCTCCCGCTACATATAACTACTTAAGGATAAAGGCATTCCTGGCGAACATTATTGGCATTTGTCAGAGCGAACAATGCTTAAATATGATTGCATGATGAAGCACCGTCCCAGCTGTTGAATGATATGCTGGTCTTGCTGTTCGGTTACGAACCATGTATCTTATTCCGGTAAATATTTTTGAAACAAATGTAAACTGACTTCTTTCTGCTACAATCCAGCATCAAATTCAAAGACTCCTGACAGTAGGCATTTCATGGTCATATGGTGCGGCATAAAAACCAAGAAAATATGGGCCCAAAACACTTTGACTACTTGGTCAGAGTTGTTCACTCGCCAGCGCAGTCCATTGACTTCAAAATTTCCTGTGAAAGGCAACCACGCCAAGTGAAGCATTTAGCAGCATAATTCATCAAGTTACATTCCTCATAAATACTAATTAATACGCTAAATTTAAGTCAAGATTGCTGGCAGTAAGCAATCACCGCTTCTCCTCGTTGAAGCGTTGGAGTGTCAGAGGCTTCCCCACAATAAATGCGCTACGTCTACTCAGAGTAACAACATCTTATGGACAGCGCATAGCGGTGAACGTAAGCCGACGAAGAGGGAAGCGAGACAGTTGTTCACAAGAAATGAGTACGTGAAAACAATTCTGACATGCTCACAGCTCATGTCATCCTGATGTAGACGCCTCGCTTTCAATGAACAGTTCATATATTCAGTTATGAAATCATTGCTGTCCGCTTACGCTTATCTCCCGTGGCACTCATGACAACCTCGCGCAATCTCCGGTCCATATCCTTCGTCGGCGGAGCTTGTCGTCAATTATGGACGAAGTGGCAGAGTGAGAAGCACCGGCATGAAACGAATTAAACGTCGGTGGGATAACCCGAGGAACGCTGTCGTCATTATTTGAAAACACTGGCGGAGCGAGTACATCTCGATGATAAAGATACTCCATCAGAGTGTTAAAGAAAGACCGTATTGGAGTAGGTGCAGTTCCAGAGAAATGGAATTCCTTCAGAAA
>NW_003530400.1:0-855 GCF_000181795.1 Trichinella spiralis
AGAATCTAGAAAAGTCAAATTTTAATACTAATTTTCGCGTTTTAGCAAAAACACCCAAGTCTATAGCCCATGAAATTTTGCAATTTTCGAGAAAAATTCTTTCTCCAAAATTTAAGGAAATTAATTTATATGGGCAGAAAAATATTTGCCAACTATCATGAAACTATCTGGACAGCTACTGATTGCGTATTTGTTGAGATATGCCAAAAAAAAGTGAAACAGAAATAGAATTTTAACGGAATTGAAATAAAACGTAATGAAAAATAAAAGTTAAATCAATGTGCATATGATATAGTTTCATTCATTATTCCAATGGGATTATCAATTTTTCACTCGAAAATTGGAATTTACTTTAATAAGAATTGTTCTTGCTTTTTACTTGTCAGACAAGAAACTTTCAAACTTTAAAACCTTTGTTTATTGAATTTTTATCCAAATCCAAAAATTATCCAAAAATATCAAATTGGAAAGCTATTTTTGTGCAATATGCCCAGTCTTTAATTTCTATAAATTTTCAAATGCTCCAAACCGGGAAAACTTTATCCAATTTTCTAAAGAAAAAATCATCGATTTAGGTTCATTGAAAAATTTACATACCTATAATTTGCCACACAAATTGCTTGCTGTAATCACCAACATTAATTTAAAATACGCCCGCAGTTTTTGACAAGCATGGATTAAGTTCCCTCCTGTACGTACTGGTGAATTCCTCTACAGATTCGAGCAAAATACCATGCATTTTTCCCCAATAATTTGACATCATTGTGACTTTTATTTTATTTTCCTAGCATTCGTAATGAAAATTCACCCCTGGGCGGCTACATATTTATACTAATTTACGCAGATCGGCATTGC
>NW_003530401.1:0-1274 GCF_000181795.1 Trichinella spiralis
CCAGCCTCAACCCTGCTGCACCAAGGTTGATGGTATTTGTTTAAATAAATAAATAAATAAATAAATTAAGCAGGAGGCAAGTCAGCGATAACAAGTGTAAAATATAGAAAATATAATATGAGGATGTAGCGTTAAAAAATGTGTAAAAAAAACAAAAAAAAACAACGCAACAGCTAACAATACTATATTAATAATAATAATAGCATAATAAAGATGCGGAAAACAAAAAAAATACCTCAATTTTTCGACCATCCACAATCGAGCCGTTCAAATTTTCTCGGGCAGCATCAGCTTCGGAAACATTCTGCATTGTTACAAAACCAAATCCCTAAAGTGAATTAACATGCTTGGCCATAGAACTCGTCCATTCTTAGTAACATAACAACAACGATAACAACCGCACATACAAGCAGCACCGAAGCAAACGACATTATCGTCGCGGTTGTTACAAAAATTACAAACACAATGAAAATCAAGAACAATATAAAAAATACCAATCAAAAACAAAAATATCCAAACCAAATTAATTACATTCGTATTTGAAAAAATAAAAATTCCTTACTTTACTTCCCCTCTCGTTGAAGATAATTTCTGCCGACAAAACTGTGCCATATTTCTAAATTGAAAGAAAAACAAAACATACATATATATATATATATATATATATATATATATATATATATATATATATTGAATCAAAAAATAGCAATTAAAAAGCAGAATTATTATTACTTGGAACATTGCTCGCAAATCCGGCTCTCGAAATCGAAAAGGTATATTAGAAACATGCAAACGCTTAGCGCCGTCTGGTATTTTCGGCGGTGTAGTGCTGGTGCCAACTGTTGGCGCTGTTGTGGTCATTCCCAGACCAGAAGTAGCCACATTTGCAGCAGGCAACGAAAGTGTTGGCAACTGGGGACCAATAATGTTGCCATTAGCCAATGACTGCAACGACGTTTGCACGGTCTGCTGATTTACTGACTGTTGCTGTTGCTGTTGCTGTTGTTGTTGCTGCTGCTGCTGTTGTTGCTGTTGTTGTTGTTGTTGTTGTTGCTGCTGATTTAAATCTGCAGTCTCAAGAACGTTCAAATCATTTCTGAAAAACCAAATATTTCATCCCATTGATATGTAAAAGAAAAAAATATAAATTACACAGTCTCATAATAGCACTACTGACACATAGAATAAACTAACTTGGAAAATAGATACTTCTAATAGAACCGCATGAAGTATCAACTCCGTGTGTATGCACATTTGACGCATGAAAATTTGAT
>NW_003530402.1:0-1131 GCF_000181795.1 Trichinella spiralis
AATCCACACCGATTAACACGTGGATAGGCAGTTTCTCATCTTCCTCCTCTGGGAGCTGCAGGTGTTGTAGATGCTTCCACTTGTCACACCGGACGGGGACGGAAGGGATATCATCGCAGATTCGTGGAAGTGTTAGTGCTTCAATGGACTTATCACCCACACCGGATTGATTTGTATCTACGGGGCTTAGAAGGAACCGGACTCTTCTGGCCACCGTTGGGGCGCATTGGATTCCACCGATTCCTTTCACCGTGACGGTCTCCGATGTTCCCACCAAATTCAAGGCTCTTGCTACTTCTTCTGTCACTAGGGTTGTTTCAGCACCGCTGTCGAACAAGCAGTTGACCGTTAGCCGTTGTCCGTTTGCACCAGTAGCAATGGCTTTCACTGTTTGAAACCGGATTCTCGTTGAGCCGCGTATATTAGCGAGTAATACACGGGTGAATGTTTCCTCACTGGGTTCAGACCGCGTTTTCTTCGCGGGAGGTGGAATTGAGGTGTCAGATGGTTTTGGCTGTGATGTTCGGCGGTTGGGAGCCGTTTCAGTGAGCAAATGGTGAGTTCTCCATCCCCGTTGTCTCATCGCACATCGCTGTGATGTATGGCCTTGACTTAGGCAAATGAAGCACAGGCCGAGGCGCACCGCCGTTGCCTTTCGTACTGACCACTGTTGGTTCAGGAACTGTGGACATACCGTTACACGATGTTTACCTTGGCATACCGGACAGGTTGGATGGAGAGATGTATGAAAGGCTCCAATCGTTTGACGAAGGGGGCGAGATCGCTTCCGCTGACTCTCCTTCACCGTGTGTTTATGCGTGGGGGACGGTATTCTCTCTCCCTGTGTGGACTGTACAAGGTCCACAGCGCACCGGGCTTGTTCTGCTAAGAAGTCCAGGAAGGTCTGAGAGGTCGGTTCTTCCGTCGATTTGCCACATTGATCCTTCCACCGGGATTGGATGTTCTTTGGCAATTGGGCCACCAGTTGCGGTAGTGCGGTCCGGAAACCGGATACCGTGGTATCGAGATCTCTTCCGATCGCTCTGAGTCAATGGGTGGCCGTTAACTTTAGCCTTGTCATGCAGAGCTAGCAGACCTTCCCTTCCCTTTGGCGACCTACTTGGGGACGCT
>NW_003530403.1:0-2063 GCF_000181795.1 Trichinella spiralis
ATTTATTCTTAGGACAGGTCAAGGTGTTATGACAGTTTTTATGTAAAAATTTAAATAAAGTGGTCTAAATCAAGGTTTAGTCAGTTTTTTCATTGAATTTTCGGGATAGCAGATACAATCGTATCAGTTGTTATATTGTTGTGATGAACGATAAAGTCTGGTGCATTTGTTGGTATTTCTGATTGTTTAGCATTATTTGATGGTAATGCTATATCAGATGTTGAACTGGTTGAAGAACTGGTTGTTCGAAATTTTTATATCATAATTTTGTGTTTGATTACAGTGATATTGTGCGGATGGAGGTGGAGTTCTTCTTTATTGTATTTTGAAAAATGACCTACTGATAGTCAGTGTGTTTAATGTGAATTTTTTTGAAAATTTTTATTCATAATTTACTGGAAGAACGTTTCATTTTCATTATCTGATAAAATATTGAAGTAAGCAAGAATGAATTTATTTTTGTTTTTTTTATAAATTTCATTTCTGTTATACTGTATAACGATGAAATCAAATATTTAAGATAGAATGTAAATTGAACAGATGTTGAATAAGCAGTGTTCTTTTTTTATCAATTTCATTAAAATTCAGTTTAACGTGATACAAGCAAATGTTTTGCTAAAATTACATCCAAAATATCAAGTTCCATATTTTTTTCATATTAAAGATTGCTTTCAGTTTCTTCATTATGTCACAATTGATATATATATATATATATATATATATATATATATATATATATTCAGCATTCATAATTTATTCACTTTACTTTATGTAGCATTATTCATTGTTAATTTTATGCATGTAATTGTAATGTAACATATTATAATGGAAATGTAATTAGTAATAACATGTGTACATGTGAGTGTGTATGCCATACCATGATGTATTCCACACCTTTAAAATTATTTTTATCATGCAAATTTTGTAAATTTTTTAAAAATAGACGTACGTATTTTTGCTGTAATTCTTTTATTAAAAAATTTGTTGAATCATTTATGAAATATTTTCACACGTATTTTATTTATCAAAATGACCACATTTAATATTTTAGTAAAACAGCATTGATATTTGTTGAAAATACTTTATCATTTCAATCTTATTGGGTTTTTAGAATTTCAAAGGCCATTTTTTGAGTTTATTTAAAGTAATAGTGGATTTCGTAAATTTCGATGCAGGATATATATATATATATATAGATTGAATACAAATTGAAGGGGAAATGTGTGTGTGTGTGCGTGTGTGTGTTTGAATTGAATGTTTGAAAGTGCAGTTTGTACTGTTTAGCAGGTGCTTTTATAGCTAGCTGCCAGTCATTGTAATCTTATCCATTGGAAGTTTGCAATAAATTTGCCTACAGGCTAACAACGTACTAACTAGGCAAGCTTGGCAAACAAATGTTGTTTGCTTATCATTTAGCTTTTTGGCAATTTCGGAATAAATTGCCAAATTTCAAGACAAAGTCAACAACATCAACAATTGATCAACAGTGTATCAATAATTGATTATATATATATATATATATATATATATGCATATGTATAATGTATTTGCTTTCATATTGTGTTGTATTCGATCGTATGATCTGTTTTTTTAGTTAATGTAAAGTAGAATTATAATGATGTATCATAAATGTTTGTTGTAAGAATTTATTTTTGAAAGAAAAATTGGTTGAATAAGTTGATTTCATGGTGAAATTTGTTGAAATTTTACTGTTTAACCCGTTAAGTTAGGTATGAAATTTGTTTTATCAATCCGGTTATATAGTTTGATAGCGTTACAATTGGGTCACGTTTGACGACGACTATCACTGTTTAGTTGCTTCTTGAATTTAGCAGTGCTAAATAGTTGTTCTTCTTTGAAAATTTCATCCAAAAAATAAACAAACGAAAAATTACAAAATGAATGCAAATAATATCCGATATCAGATTTTGTTTTTGAATTTAGTCTGTATTTTTGCAAATTAGCCTCTCTTTTCTTACTGTAAAATTTTTATTTGAAATTAAATTTTTGCAAAGTTTGAAGTTTGTGCAAGTAAAAATTGAGTTAATAGGGACGCCACGCCC
>NW_003530404.1:0-1652 GCF_000181795.1 Trichinella spiralis
GATGGTATTGAAGAGCGGAATTATAGTTGAACACGTGCCTGTAGCCGTTGTACAGCATTAAATAACTGAATATAATAGAAATGCTCTAAAGTGGTGTTTGATAATAAGTAAATTATGCAAATAGAAAACTACTTTGCCTCTGGTTGAACGGCTCATCTTACATCACTAATAGCGTAGTAGCGTGCATATGGTGAACAATTTTATTAGATGACGAATGCAACTTGCTTTTTATTTCAATACATAATATAACGCAAAATTTCTTTACGATGCTGATTTCTTTCACTGAAATAATATGAAAATCTGAAAGACGAAATATTTCTAACATAATCTGTAAACACTTCTAAATTAGCAGAATTTAGCTGCGTGAAAATGTGATGTCATGCAGTACATTGTATTGGATGTTTTCATTACAATCAATGTTCGAATTTTAATGAGCAGTTTTTATCAAAAATCAACTTATAAAATATAATATTAGTGAAATACATGTGCTGAATAAAACTAATAACATATTTCAGGAAAAGTTAGCATAGAAATTATGTTCAGCTGCAATCCATTAATGGGTGCTACAATTACTAAAAATACACTAATAATAAATATAATTAGAACAAATGACAAATAAACGATTGATACAAATAACACAATTACAAAAACAAATGTGATTTGCTAAAATAATCAACAAGAAAGAATACAAATAAATTTCAAATTTTCTACATTTTAGTGATATAGAAATGCGGCAAGTAAATGAAAGGTGAAATATCGCCTTTGACAAAATGAAATGCGAAATACAGAAAAACTGCTAATTCGCTTCACTTTCACGTTATGATTACAACATAACTCTTGAATACTTTGGAAAATGTTGCATAACTCTTGAATACTTTGGAAAATATAAATAGCATTATACATTTGCATTTGAAAAATTTTTAATAGAGATGTCCAAGAAAGTCATCTCTATAACTTCAAATATAATGGATTGAAAAATACGGAAAAAATAGAAACAGACTAATCATTTCCAAATTAAAATACGAAATGCTTCATTTATTAAATTTCACTCACACTGGGTATGTATCAAAAAAGTTACGGTTGCATAAATATTCTATCAGTCAAGAAAGACAAACTGATAAATTTAAAAGCAATTTATTCCACAAGTATGAGATTGTGTTCAAGCAGAATTTGCAGGACTCTCTAATCAATCGATGTATAACCATAGCCAAAAAAAAATTCAAAATTGAGAAAAAACATTTTTCACCCAAAACGCGAAAACAGCAAAGTCCATAGCCCAAGAAATTTCGAAATTTTCATAAAACCTATTTTTCTCCAAAAATAGTGTGATGATAAATGAAAAAATTAGAAAACAACAATGTGCTTGGTCCCACGTTGCCCAATTGTGTACTTCTCGAGATATTGTGAAAAAAACTGATACTAAAAACGAAATATTAATAGGAATAAAAGGAAAAGAAATAAAATATAAAAGTTCAAAAGATATTAATAGAAAATGATTTTGTTAATCTTTATCAAGAAATCCACAATATTTTGAGCAAAAACAGGTTCTTGTTTAAAAACATTTGTTCCTGAATTTTGTTTACAAATTACAGCATCCAAAAAATTCAAATTTTTGTTAACGCTATTTCCTTGACTGAATACGATCAGAAATA
>NW_003530405.1:0-1434 GCF_000181795.1 Trichinella spiralis
CAACAATGATTTTGATGATTCAACAATTGGATAAATAATTTCAGCAAATAATTCTTTGAAAAAAAGAAACAACTCAAATGGAAGCAAATATTGGCTACATAACTTGTTTAAAATATTCATCAGTGGTAAAATAAAAGCAACACGATGAGAATCATTTGCTCAAGCAGACAACCATATATAGAAAGCAAATTCATCAGTTCGCCTATTTGAAAATTAATTAGTTTTTAATAATGCTGCATTTTTGATAATATTTGCTGTGAAATTCCAAATTCTATTTATTATATCCATAAATTGCAGTGTGCACAAGCTTTTAAAAGTGAAAACTTTTCACTCGGCAATCTTGGCTCCAAGTGCAAGCTCATTTTCAGCAACTTGTTTTGCTCGAATCAATTAGCACTGCAAAGTGTTGCTTCAGCATCAGAAGTGCTTGAACATGAGGAACAATTTGTTTGAATAAGCAATTGGATAAGCTCCGGATTAGCAGGCAATTATTAAGTCATTAGTTTTAAATAATTTGACTTGGTTAAGGGTGAAAATTATTATAAAATTATTACACTTGTTAATTTTTTAACAATTGTAATATACATACAGTATGGGCATAGTTGACAGTTATTGTGGGGCTGGGAGTGGAATATCATTGCACACAGTAAGCATAAAATGTGGATGGGTTCAATATTAGATTAAAAAAGACCATGCTTAAATTAACAACGTTGAGTATTTTTTTCACCAACTACACCAAATTGTCGTCTATTTTTAACATCTACAGTTGATTAGATTAAAAATGCATTTTCATTTGCATAAATTGCAACTGCAATCCGAAGCGATCAAAAGGATCAAGCATTCATCATTTTATAATTCGGTGATAAATGTTTAATGAATGGCATTTTTACTCGTCTATTTTTCAAATAAACAATTAAAAATTGTCAATATGAAAAGTGAATGAGAAGAAGAGTGGAGAAAAAAAAATTAACTCGTTCACGAACAATGGAATGAGCAGGTGAACAGGGGTGTAATGGTAATAATTGAACGAACAATTGCCGAATGAGTATACTACGGTGGGATGGACGGAGGGAGGGACGGTTGAAAAGAAACCGTTTCACTTGCAAGCGGTACCAGTGGGGGCAGTTTGATTGAAGACAATTATTACAATCTCAGCCTGTGTGTTTATAGATTGGACGATTGAACGTCCGCTTACAATTGTCATTATTATCTTCCAACTGGCTAGTTGGCAGCGGAATGGCAAGCGTATATACAGGTCATCTTCGCCTTGGGGAATTTTTTAGGGCGGATTTGATGACCTTATTCTTATTTTTTCTCCCCCCCCCCACTATACAATTGAAAATTGATGTGCGAATTTACCTTCTTGCCACGGAAAAAATTGTTTTTAAATTGTCATGTAATTTTTAATTTTTTTTCCTTTAACTTTTCAATTCA
>NW_003530406.1:0-1189 GCF_000181795.1 Trichinella spiralis
ATTAAGTCGACGTGCTGCAAATGCAAATGCTAAAATAATATTAATATAATTACAAGCAATATTGAAATCAGTTTACTCTGTACTTTCAAATGCTGTTCACTTTCAATTCTCTAGAATCTTCAAACAGCTGTCTTCTTCATTTTTTATAACCTTGCTGGTTCATGTTGATTAATGTGAATCCGTTCCAAAGTCTGAAAGTCTGCAATTGGAATGATCATTTACTAAAAACAGAAAGTCTTACTTATTTAATAGCAGCACCTAGAAAGAGTATTTAAACGTTAAAAATAGGAAAACTAATGTAAAAATGTAGTTACACGTTAGTTTCCATTCACCACATTTGTAATGTCATGCAAATTACATACAAACAATTCAGGCAATACAATGTAAAATGTAACTTACCGCTTATACATTATTTATACATGATATTGAAGAGCGGAATTATAGTTGACCACGTGCCGACTGCTGACATGGAATTCAACTGAAGAATGTACTACTCCTAAATGGTGTGCAGTAATAAGTAAATAATGGAAATGACGAAGGTCATTACGTTTTTATTTGCACATCTCATATTATGCAAAATTTCATTAGAATGCAAAGTAAATTTTCTAAAATAAGAGAAAATCCATTTTCAGAAACATTTATAAAACGGAATATATTAATCATTACCAAACGAAATTTCATTCCGTTGTTATGTAAACACTTTTCTAAGCATAACATTTGCATTTCATCACCAATAAAGTTTACTTTACAACACCTTTATGTAAATTTTTTCAGATCAATACATATAGCAATGCTTTTATGTACTTTACTATTTAAACAAGGAAAAAGAAGTTCTATTTAATGAATTCTCAAGAATACCTCACTAGAAAATAATTACAAAAATTATTTTGAAAACATTAATAAATTACAATAATGTATGAAAGCAAACATACACTCAGTTGACAACAGAAAGATTTGCAAAATTTAGCCTAGCCAACATAGCAGACTCCTCTAAATACAACTGATGATATGGAAAAGTTTCCACACATGAGCGGGATGTCAATTATTCTTGGAACTATTCAGAGGGCAGTGATGGACACAGCACATTTGGTGGGTCAGGGCGGGGGGTGGGTGGAGAAAGGGAAAAGGCAGGAATGGGAATGAGAGATATGGAGTATGTGAGAGGTTGTGCACGTGTACGTAGGTGTAA
>NW_003530407.1:0-658 GCF_000181795.1 Trichinella spiralis
ACAAGAGAAGACAAAGTTCCTGGGACCCCAATTCTGTAGGTCTGGGATTGGGATACTTCGAAGGGCGAAGTTATCCCATAGTTGTAATTAAGTTAACGACCAACCTACATGGCTGAGTTTTGAATTAATGCAGTACTTGGTCTTTCACGCAGCAAAATTTATGTATGCAACAGCTTTCATGTGTCGAAATAATTTTTGATTTTATTTTATAATTTTTGTTTTTTTTTACACAGTTTAATTTCTGATGCAATTCCAAAGCAAATTATTTTTACTTTATTTTTCTTCTTTAAATTTTTTCTCATTCATTCAAACTTTATTTTTCTACACTTTATTCATTTTATTGAATTTTCAATTTCTCCCATTATTTCTTTTGATTCTTTTTTATTTTCACGTTTTTTCCTTCTCTGTATTGTACATTTTATTTTTTTTATTTATTTCTTCAAATATCTTTTCTCAGATTCTTTCATTTTGAGTTTGACTTTGTATGAAGTCCGACTCATGACAACCATTGCATACATGTTAACTAAACACGTAACAAACCATAGAACAAACATTGTACATGGACAAGATAGACTACAAGGGGAGATTGCTAGCATCGGTGAAATGTTGTGGATAGAGTGGATCAAATCTATCGTGGGAAAGTCCATTCGCTGTTCAA
>NW_003530408.1:0-911 GCF_000181795.1 Trichinella spiralis
CTCGCCCTGTGGTGGATTCTGATTCAGCTCTTTCTTGATTCAGTGGGTAGTGGTGCATGGCCGTTCTTAGTTGGTGGAGCGATTTGTCTGGTTAATTCCGATAACGAACGAGACTCTACCCTATTAAATAGTGACAGTATTGTATTTTTTGTGCTGATCACTTCTTAGAGGGACTGGCAAATTGAAAGCTGCACGAAAAAGAGCAATAACAGGTCTGTGATGCCCTTCGATGTCCGGGGCTGCACGCGCGCTACAATGAAAGCGTCAACGTGAGTTACGTCCTTACCTGAAAAGGTTTGGCAATCGAATGAAACGTTTTCTTGAATGGAATAGGGAATTGCAATTGTTTCCCTTGAACGAGGAATTCCCAGTAAGCGTGAGTCATTAGCTCGCGTTGATTACGTCCCTGCCCTTTGTACACACCGCCCGTCGCTACTACCGATTGGATGATTTAGTGAGGTGTTTTGACTGGCGCCAGTAGTCGGATATGTATTCGGCTTCGCGCCGGGAAATTTCCCAAACCAAATCATCTAGAGGAAGTAAAAGTCGTAACAAGGTTTCCGTAGGTGAACCTGCGGAAGGATCATTATCGTATTTTTATACATGAAATGTGATTGATTTGTAATGTGTGCAAAAAGAGCAGTTGCACTTTGTGTTGTGTGCAGTTGATCTTTGTTGTATTCATCCTCACTACTGATGCGTGAAAATGATGCTACATTCTTTCGCTCTGTGCAGAAAGGAAAATAATAAATCATTTGTAACGTGTATCATCAGTTGTGGTGGTTTTCTTTGTAATCCAGACACAATAAAATGACTTGATTTGTGGTGTGTATATGCATGAATTAAAGTTCATCAATTGACCGTTTTGGGTAACCCTGGGGCCTTTCCTGGCGTTCCAATCTCTAATTTTT
>NW_003530409.1:0-776 GCF_000181795.1 Trichinella spiralis
AATCACTTATAACAATTTATTCCAACTTTTTACATGCTTATACAAAAATATTTGTTTTTGATCTCTTTTATTTATCATGCAAACAAACATCTTCACCTCAATATTATACATTTAATATGAATGCTATAATGAATTTATAACTGATCATAATAAGTGTAATGCACAGATTTTAAACCATACTCATTACATGATGTATACTGATTATTTTTAACGCAACAATCTGTCAAACAAAAAGCTAAGATCTAGAAACACATTAAGAAATACACATATGGACACACATGCACACACACACACAGATTGAGAGAGAGAGAGAGAGAGAATTAAATATAACATGAAAACAATCACAAATATATTTAGTGCTTACGAATAAACACTAAACATTATACTAGACTAAAATACGCTTCCATCGCTGATACAGATCATGCAAAGTACATGACTGTTTTAACTCTTTTGTGAAGTGCAATTATATTAGCCAATTCTGTTTTCACGGATTCAGCTTTACTGATGGAACTACTACTAGTACCTTTACTGTCCTCATCAGAAAACTTTTCCACTAGCCCAGAATTTCTAAAAAATAAATTCAATAATTCATTCATTTTTAAATAAGTTAATCAAACTTACAATGCTGCAAGAATATGATAACGAGCACGGGCGCAAACTAAATCTGCAAAATATACTGGTGCTGGTATACTGACAGAACGAGCACATCGACCATATAGATGGCAAAAATAGTATGTAATCGACTGCATTACATTTCGCATCCAATGTTTGCCTTT
>NW_003530410.1:0-1315 GCF_000181795.1 Trichinella spiralis
GATGTACGGTTCCCTCTATTGGACCCGCGTCGTAAGCTCCAACGACTTACCTATTGTCTCTGCTGATTCCAGTCACGTTTTCTCCGGTATTCCTTCCCGTCTTTCGAATATAAAGACCAAAACACAATCTCGAAAAGAACACCAACGCTTTATTCGACTAGAGATCAACTGGCTCACACACACTGACTGAGTCTGACTGACTCTAACTAACTAACTAACTGACAACTATATATATATATGTGATACACACACGAAAGAAAAACAAACTACAACAACAATTAGGTAAAATATATCGGGTTGCTTCTAAACGATAACGACTGTTTCGCTAGTATCGAATTGCTTCCAGACAAAACAACTATGGTCAGCTATATCGGATTACTTCCAAACAATAACAACTATGATCTGCTATATCAGGTTACTTCTTTCTTCTAAAAATACCTCATTATACTGAGGATTATTGACGCTCAGGTTTTGTCTTCGGTTGGAATCTGCAACAACTTTATTGATGATGTGAATACACACAGACGCTAACTAACTGTGATAAATTTTAACGCTTGGCGAGAACAAAATCGAAGTTCAGGGCCAATTTTTCAGGAAACGTTTTATTCGTTCAGGACTAAGATTCGCAAACAATAACGCTATCAACAGAAGAAAACACACACGCACACAATACAGAGCTGTCCGATGACACACGCACACCAACACTTCCTCCTACGGTAAATGGCCAACACTGAAGTTCTAGCACTCCGGTGACGTCGCCATGACGCAATCTTGCGTCATCCCAAAACGGCCCATCATAACACACTAACTAACTGCCTCCTTTTCTAGCCTGTCGTATAGATAATCCGATCTAACTAGTTTTCGCCAACTAGATGTCTTCGTGGTACATAGCAGTACGCTAATAAATAACTTGCCTGTTGGAAATAATAACAAACTCCATGAGCAACAACCGTGCTGCGAAATGTAATAAAACCGTTGTGTTCACGATTATGAGTAGCCAAGCTAAAAACCATAATCATAGTGGGAGATTTAATTACTGATAAGAATAAAATACTTAGAAACTTAAGAGCGGAAAAAATCAAACCTGAATTGATGTGATTTCAGACAATCCGAAATCAACTGATATTACAAAATTTTCTTGAAAACCGAAAACAAATAAACAGCAATATATGCACACATGAGACAAAAGTTGGTGTTGCCGCCGATGTCGAAATGAAGGAAAGAATGAAAAAAATAAAAGTGTGACGGTCGACATTCAGGCGAAAATTTTCCACCGGCAATACCTGTTTCCACCATTAATAACAATAACGGCTAT
>NW_003530411.1:0-1164 GCF_000181795.1 Trichinella spiralis
GTAACAACAGTAAACGTTAAAACAAGAAATGGAAATTTTTATAATTATCATTTTACTTAGGTGTGCTAATGATGAATCCACAGGCCCTAGATGAAGCATCATGGATTGTTCACACAATACCAGGATTCCCTAAAGCGTTAAGAGGATACGTATTTCCACCTGCAGAAATTCAGAAAGGACATTTGTTTATTTGTCTGACAATTAAGGAAAGTGAAATTGATGCAATTGGTAAATTTATTTGCATGAAAAAGATTACACTTACGCAGAACTATTTGGAAGATGTTTCACATTTCATGCAGAAAAAGAATTTGAAGCAAATATATTTGAATAATAATTAAATATAATAAATGCATGCAATTTCTAGCAATGTCCTTGAGAATTGCAACTCCACTGATATATCACAATGATATACCAGATGATCCAGTTCGACCAAATCTGAAGAAATTGGTTAATGGTGAATCAAGATTAACACCACCGTTAACAGTGACACGGCAAATTTCAACAGCAGCTGCTCCAGGACTGAAAGTGACAATATATAGTAAAGGTGAAAAATCAAAATATGGTAAGTTACATGTGTTACTGCTAAATTTTCAGAACAAACATCTGGCCGAATTTTGCTCTGCTGATATAAATCTGCTTTCATTCGTCTTTTGTATTACAGTAATAGTATATGTAGCAAACAAAAAAGTTTGCTGAAATTCATGATTATAATTTGATCCTGAGAAACACTTTGTGCGGTAAAGAAAATTTTCAGAATTTTTTTTACAGAAATATAGGATGTTTTTGTAAAACGCTGTTATAATCAACGAAATGAACAGAATGCATTTTTACAGTTGTAAGGTGTGCATTTTTAAAATGATCTCATCATATGCATTTGAATGGATAAATAGCACGTCTCTTATTGCAATTTGCTCTGAATTTAATGTAAATTTCAAAAAGAACTAATTACAGAGATTTACCGAAAAGTACTTGTGAAGAAATTAAAGACAAGCATCAAAGTTTGGACACAAGAGATAAAAATATTGAAAACTGACTGTCGGATTTTGGACAAAGTATAAATTGGTAACGAGTCCTATTAGATCGTGACCATGCAGTCTCTGAAATGATGTCTCTCATGTATATGAACCAGGAAACAAATTTTTGGTGTTATTGACAAACCTTACC
>NW_003530412.1:0-1010 GCF_000181795.1 Trichinella spiralis
CGGGAGATAAGCGTAAGCGGACAGCCAATGATTTCATAACTGAATATATGAACTGTTCATTGAAAGCGAGGCGTCTACATCAGGATGACATGAGCTGTGAGCATGTCAGAATTGTTTTCACGTACTCATTTCTTGTGAACAACTGTCTCGCTTCCCTCTTCGTCGGCTTACGTTCACCGCTATGCGCTGTCCATAAGATGTTGTTACTCTGAGTAGACGTAGCGCATTTATTGTGGGGAAGCCTCTGACACTCCAACGCTTCAACGAGGAGAAGCGGTGATTGCTTACTGCCAGCAATCTTGACTTAAATTTAGCGTATTAATTAGTATTTATGAGGAATGTAACTTGATGAATTATGCTGCTAAATGCTTCACTTGGCGTGGTTGCCTTTCACAGGAAATTTTGAAGTCAATGGACTGCGCTGGCGAGTGAACAACTCTGACCAAGTAGTCAAAGTGTTTTGGGCCCATATTTTCTTGGTTTTTATGCCGCACCATATGACCATGAAATGCCTACTGTCAGGAGTCTTTGAATTTGATGCTGGATTGTAGCAAAAAGAAGTCAGTTTACATTTGTTTCAAAAATATTTACCGGAATAAGATACATGGTTCGTAACCGAACAGCAAGACCAGCATATCATTCAACAGCTGGGACGGTGCTTCATCATGCAATCATATTTAAGCATTGTTCGCTCTGACAAATGCCAATAATGTTCGCCAGGAATGCCTTTATCCTTAAGTAGTTATATGTAGCGGGAGGATGACGAACAAAGTCACTGAATTTGCACGCAGTTTTCTGATCCAGTGCTCTGACTATGTACTAATGCACAATCGTATCAGTAAAAATTTGGCAGATGTGCAACTGCGCATCAACTTGCTGGTACCACAGATGACATTGGGAGGTCCAATACGTTGGTAGCTTCATTGAAAGTGCGTTCTCTGTTTGAAAATTCGAGAGTTCATTTACGCCATGCAAGGATCCAAAAATATTGTTCACAACAATCGGCTAAC
>NW_003530413.1:0-815 GCF_000181795.1 Trichinella spiralis
GGGGGAATGATTTTCATTTTTTAAGGTTACATGTTTTTTTATTTTTTTTCAGTTTTATTCATTTTTACGTTGCATCAGTTTAAAAACTGATGTTGGACATTTTGCTGTTTTTTCCATTTTCACTGTAGAAGTACGCAGTTTTTTAGAAATGTTCATTTATTTGCTGTGTTGCATTTTATTTAATCAACCTACGTTCGTTTTTGTATACTGTATGTTGAAACTTGGACAATTTTAAGCTGCGGCTAATTAAACTTGTTAACTTTCACACCGGTAACTTTTAGTGATCCCCTTTATTTGGTAGGGTTTAATTCCGCAATGTCCTTGTTTATCATGACTGTTGGAATTTGATCTAAATATAATACACATTCCTAAGAGTGATCTTTATTTGGCACATCCTACTTTAATGACGATAATTCTGTCTGTTTATTCTTAATCTTTTTCTGGAAAACTGGTTACTGACTTGTTTGCTTTTTATATTTTTCTCTGTAACGATTGCCGCATGTCCCCAAAAACCAATTCATCCAATTACGCAAAATCATATTATTTTTCAATTTGAATTCTATTTTTAGGATAGATTATTCTTATTTTAGACAGTAGTGATTTTCAATGTTTGTAATATTATCAATCGATATTACGAACTACCAGTGGGTATTAAAATGCGATCTCAATATTCATGAAGATGGATTACTCCTGCTGTACAGACAAGGTAATATTCACGTCACTGCATACAAAATATCTTAATTATTATTTAGTGCACATACTTTCGCACCTGCCTAATATCCCTGGAAGAACTGGGCATCCTTTATGGTGCATAA
>NW_003530414.1:0-821 GCF_000181795.1 Trichinella spiralis
TCATTATTATCAATATTTGAAATCATTAACATACTCGAATTATAGAAGTCGTTTGACACGCTTTCAATTTCTTGTTGTATCTTTGACAGTTCGCGACTTGACAAAGCTAAATTGGCCAAAATAAATTCATTGTATTTAATAAAAGTTTAATCAATTATCAGATTTTTATACTTCAACTGGGAAATAAATTGCTTTTGTTTTACTTCCGACTTGAACCAAGGGCAAATTTGGATACTTTAATGGCCCATAAACGTCACGAAAATATTCCGCAACTGAAACTTCTTTTCCATCTCTTTTGAATTTCATCGATACTGCCGTACTGAGTATATCTTTAATACGATAAATTCGATCTTGATTTCGATGTGTTGTATGAATGCTAACCCCTAAATTAATAAACAAAACAACGCAAACATTGAAATATATTTCAAATATTCCAATATCGATTACCTTTTAATTCTGGTATCAACAAGCTCAACTGTTCTGGTTGAAGTCGGGTATCCAGTCTAAGCTGATTTGGATGAAATTTTACTTCACGTTCATCACCATTCAATATGTCGCAAATCAAATTTATCAGTGACTGACGCTTGTAAAAGCAACTGTGTGATACTAAAATCCATTTCAATTATTAAAAGTTTTTCACAAAAATGAAAACCAATTTCCATCACACCATCAATATTAATCGCTGGTCGAAAACCATCAATTACGCGCGCTGAAATGAACAAGCCTCTCCACAATTCAATGCCATATTTCATGTCCGCACCAGCACCTTGTGGAAGTGCAATAAAATGAATTCCTGACTGCTTTGAATGATTTCGACAATC
>NW_003530415.1:0-859 GCF_000181795.1 Trichinella spiralis
GTGGTGGATTCTGGCATTGAATTGTGGAGAGGCTTGTTCATTTCAGCGCGCGTAATTGAAGGTTTTCGACCAGCGATTAATATTGATGGTGTGATGGAAATTGGTTTTCATTTTTGTGAAAAACTTTTAATAATTGAAATGGATTTTAGTATCACACAGTTGCTTTTACAAGCGTCAGTCACTGATAAATTTGATTTGCGACATATTGAATGGTGATGAACGTGAAGTAAAATTTCATCCAAATCAGCTTAGACTGGATACCCGACTTCAACCAGAACAGTTGAGCTTGTTGATACCAGAATTAAAAGGTAATCGATATTGGAATATTTGAAATATATTTTAATGTTTACGTTGTTTTGTTTATTAATTTAGGGGTTAGCATTCATACAACACATCGAAATCAAGATCGAATTTATCGTATTAAAGATATACTCAGTACGGCAGTATCGATGAAATTCAAAAGAGATGGAAAAGAAGTTTCAGTTGCGGAATATTTTCGTGACGTTTATGGGCCATTAAAGTATCCAAATTTGCCCTTGGTTCAAGTCGGAAGTAAAACAAAAGCAATTTATTTCCCAGTTGAAGTATAAAAATCTGATAATTGATTAAACTTTTATTTAATGCAATGAATTTATTTTGGCCAATTTAGCTTTGTCAAGTCGCGAACTGTCAAAGATACAACAAGAAATTGAAAGCGTGTCAAACGACTTCTATAATTCGAGTATGTTAATGATTTCAAATATTGATAATAATGAATAAATTGTTATATTTAGTTTGCTTCGACAGACGCTCCTACTCGAAATCTAAAGTGTATTGACATGGGTCAAGAACTCAATTTCCATTAGTGATCCATTTTTTT
>NW_003530416.1:0-1898 GCF_000181795.1 Trichinella spiralis
TTAAAAAAAAAGGTGGGGGAGAAAAAGGAGAAAAAGGTTTTTTTTTTTTTTAGGAGAAGAGACCTCTGGGAATTTTTCCATTGCTTTATTTTTTTTGAAGGAAACCAAAAATGAAATAGAATTTGGCCTTTGATTGAAATGAAAAAATAATTTCCAAAGGAAATTTGTTGGATTATTGGATTTTTTTACGTAATAAGGAGAAGGAAAAAAATTAAATGGATAAAAATTGGAAATTAATATTTCGTTTTTTTGTTTTATCTTTGGCTATTTTTAGATCTTTTGGATAGAATTAAGAAAGGAAAGGTAGTACTGTAGAATTAGAAAAAGGAAAAAAGTGGATTTTAAAATATAGGAGAAAAATAAAAAAAAAATCCAAGGTTAATTAAGGAAGAAGAAAAAAATATGAAAAAAATATTTGCAATCATTGGTTAGCCACATCGGGGTTAAACGTGGAAGTTAGTGGGGGGGGGGGGGTGGGGCTTTGGGGGGTAATTGTGGTGGAGATGTAGGCGATGGGACCAACGATGGACCCTGCAAAACGGGCGCCAAGACAGCAAGAAACCGGTTTCTGACCAATGACGTCAAAACGGCAACGTCAACGTTGAATAGTTGCAGCGCCGCCGCGTACGGCGGCAAGACGCCGGCTAGCGATACTTTGTCCGTCAGTTGCAAGCAGAACGACAACAACAACAACAACAATTCCAAAGCCGGGCTGACGAAAAGCGTCCCGACCACGCCCTCTTCTTCTTCATCATCTTATTCTTATTCTTCCTCTTCTCCGGCAAAGCATAATCATCCGGCGGCAAAGTCGATGAAAATCAAAATTGGCGGCCGTATGACTGATATTGCAGAATTGGAACGTCTACTTGACGAAAAAGACAAACTAATTATCCAACAAGACAAAGATATTAAAATTCATCTGGCAAAAATTAAACAACACGAAGAGCAAATTAAATCTTTAAAAGTAAGCAATTTCATCATATCTATACATTTCTTGTTTACTTGTTTGTTATTTTTATTTCGAAAAGTTGTTGTTTACTATAAATGTGGGACGAAATTTTCAAAATTCAACGCGCACCAACCATTTGGCAGCAGCTTTGTTTGTTAAATCGATGAGAGACGCGCACATGCAAGCATAATAGATCGCATTTATCTATAAACTGCTGTAGCGCGTTTATTATTATTATTATTATTATTATTACTACTACTACTGGTATTGCTGTCATCAGCTTATTTCTGTTTGAATTATCAATTATGAAAAAAAAACTTTTATACTATTAAAATAATTAATCGAAAAATTCCTTGTCAAATTTCGGCCACCACATCTTTTCTAGCTTATTTTTCGTTAGCAAACTGAAAGGTAGTGAAAGAGAGACACACAGGAAGCAGAACGTTTCTAGCTGACATGTTGTTGTTCATGAGCGTGCTTGCGTGTGCCAGCAAATTTTAATGGTGGCACCAACCGATTAGCTGATGCTATTTCCCATCCCCTCTTGCTACATTTCCTTATTATTTCTTTTTTTTTATTTAAACGAAAACGTAGCTTTTATCAAAAATTAACTGTAAATTTCTCATTTATTTAACCCTATCAACTTGATGAACAAACTTATTTATTGTTATCCTTCAACTTACGTATATATTCATTCATTGGTGAACGCTTTTTATGCGACAATGTGATGGATTTAAATTTTCAAAATTCACCATACATGTAAATATATTTATCTTTATAATATGTTCTAACGCTTACTTGATTCTCTATTGAGCAACAGATGCATCTTACGGTTGACATTATTATTATTTATTATTTTTGGGTGGTTGGTTGGGGATTTATCCATTATGGAAATCAAGGAAAAACCAAAAAAAAAAGCCTAATAAATTTGGAACATTGATAAAGGGAA
>NW_003530417.1:0-1687 GCF_000181795.1 Trichinella spiralis
GCTATTTACAGAAGGGAAAAATGGACTACTTGGGGGACGTCGTCGTTTTATCTTCTAAACATGATGAATCTGGTTTAATTTATATTGTCTGTCTTTCGTTGCAAAGAATTATTGAATCCCATGCGGCAAATACAAAGTTTGTTAGTGAACGCTGTTGTTATTCAATTTAAAACATATACATATACGTATGTATGTATGTATGTATACAGAATGTAGTAAATTTCTATTGAACCGTATTAGATATTCATGATGACTTTTTTTAAGGTTGAATGTTACGGAGTGAAAACCTGGCAACAACATGACAATATCATCAGCAAAATTACCACTCAGATAAAGTGGGTTTTTAAAAATAGTATTGTAGAATTATGATTTCTTTTTTGTTATTTCTCTTCAGAAATGCTTGTACAGAGAACTCTGTACCTTGGGATAAGTTTTTCAAAGAGGGTTTGGATTATTTGGAAAGTAATGAAAACGAAGGTTACAAATTTGAACGTCCAACAGCCCAGAATGAATACTGTAACAGTGGCGGCGAAAGTGTACCGCAAATTTACATGGGTCCAGTGGCAGCTAGTCGTGTTCTGTTCAAGCATGAAGTGTTGAAGGATGATTTTGCCGAACGTTTCGGCTTGGTGGCTTTTGATGCTGGATTTGATTCAGTGGTCGAGTCGATTTTCGGAAATCGAATCAGCAGTTGGACATTGATCCGTGGTATAGCGGACGATAGCGACGGAACCAAAGGCAAAGACTGGCAACCGCATGCTGCGCTGCAAGCTGCTGCACTGATGAAAGCGATCATTACCAAGCTTCCGTGAATTTCAAATTTCCATCTAGCCTGATTAATTTTTGTCACTTTTTAAAACAACATTTTTCAAAAAATAATATGAAATAAGGTTAACAAATATTATTTATTATTATTTTAAAATGCATTTAAAGATGTGTGGTTTTTCTTAGGTTTTTCATAAGTTCTTTCTTTTATTTCTTTTTTAAATTGTTGCTTTTCCTAATAGAATTTTTATTGCTGTTCTGTTTTTGTTTCAGTTTTGTTTGATTGATTTCAGTTCGTTAACAGGCCATCAATGTCAACTTCTCATTTTAGCCAATTTTAATGATTTTCAGACTGACTTTTCTGGTCGGTTTTCATCTTTGTTATACTTTATTTTAGTGTTTGCCATAGTACAACAAAATTACAAAATTATTAAAATAAATTTATGAAATCTTTTATATTTTTTTTGTCATCCAAGCGATGAGCTACTCACACATAAATACTTTTTGACGTTGCTTTCATATTTGCAATTTAAGTAAGAGTTATTTATTTTTTTTGTTGTCATTAAACAATGCTGTTTACCGTGGTTGAATTTTCAAATTCTATTTCAAAATTAATCAAATTTATTCTATTGAAAATATTTGATTTATTAAGTCTTTTTTTAAGCAAATATTCACTTCTTACTCACGAAAATAACTGTAAAAATTACATTGTGTAAAAGCAAAATATGTTCATTTGACACCTACATTTAAAGCTTGCTTAGTGATTTTCATTGTGATACGTCAAAAATTGGTTATTTCGAATTGCATTAATTGAACTTTAAGAGAAATATTAACAATATAAAAAATTATAATCCTACTCATTTCAATATTAAAATGACAATTATTACTGATTTACTTTTTCGACGTAGCTTCTTTGAATTAT
>NW_003530418.1:0-908 GCF_000181795.1 Trichinella spiralis
AAAATATTGACAATCCATATGAAAATATTATTTATGTATTATCATTTATGTGTAAATTAATTATTAAAGAAATCATTCATTTTGCAATTGTATATTTGTCTTCATTAAAGTTGTCCGTGGAGTAAGTAATATTGTTTTGAAATATTTCTATTTTAAAATTTTTACATACATGAAATCATCTATAAATGAAATGACCTAATGATGAAAGCAAAGTTTTATAACTAGCAATAGATAAATCTGCTGTTTTATCTTTGTGAATTAATTGCAATCTCCTGTTTTCACATTGTAAATATTTCAACATGCAACGCGCATTGCTGTTGGCAGCCTTCCATTATGCAATAGTTTCTGCATGCAGAAACATTTATAATGAAAGTTTACATTTTATAAATTTTAGTAATTAATGAGTTTTACATTTTCATCGATAATTTAAGAAATCACTGTTACTGCATCGCATATATTATTATGCAAATTCATATTGAATAACAAACGTTGAATCAGTGAAACATGGTGTTTCACACGTAATGCAACAGGTACTGACTTTTCCGTCCCTTTTACTGTCAGAAAACGCGCCTCCCTTGCCGATCTCATTTTCGTTCTTCTCAGCTCTTAGCCGCTTTGCTGTTGTCTATATTTCCATACGTTCAATTGCATGTCTCACTGAGTAAGGAGACGGATTCAGTGCACGTTTGTTGAAAATGCTGCTTAGAAGACTCTTTCCACATTCCATCAGAAACGATCTTCTACTGGCAACATCAAATATCAAGCAAAGATAAAAAAATACAAACAAGCAGCTGATGACAGAAACACCAAAAGAAATAGCCAGTATAACAGCAAGCAAAGTATCAGTACAACAATGTGAAAGTGTAAATCATATAAAAAGCATTTTGTTTGATTGGCTGTAATGTTTC
>NW_003530419.1:0-925 GCF_000181795.1 Trichinella spiralis
CGATACAAGTAGAGGCAATGAACAATGGGCATTTATCTATCAGTGCCGTTAAATGAAAGTAACTTGAAACGGGCAAAGTTATCCAATTGAATATAGTTTTCAATGTGCATAATCCTTATTGGATTTAATGGCAAGTATGAAAGCAATTTTCAATTCAAATGGAATTTAATCCACTAAATTCTCACTGTCATCAGCATACAATTTTTCTTCATCAGGAATAATGATCAAAAAGATAAGAAAAACACGAAGAAAAGTCGATTTCGTAACCAACATGAACAATAAATGCTTCTTAAAATCAAATCAGTCCAAACCATATCATAAAGCCCTCCTACAACTTTTCTCTTTAGAATGAAATTTGC
This sequence comes from Trichinella spiralis, assembly GCF_000181795.1. Lineage (NCBI taxonomy): Eukaryota > Metazoa > Nematoda > Enoplea > Trichinellida > Trichinellidae > Trichinella > Trichinella spiralis. The sequence goes on from NW_003530419.1 coordinate 360, forward strand.
TCTTATTTGCACAATTACAAGTATATTTGCAATTAAAAACAGGATACCCATATACATATATATATATATATATATATATATATATATATATATATATATATATATACGCCTATGCAATGTTCGCTGTAATCTGTAAAAAACTATCTCCACAAGCATCCCTATTACGTAGAAATTCAAAAAACTTTATAAATTATTTATTTCAGTGAACATGTTCAAACAGGATCTGTAAATTTTAATATTTTACGATTGCTCTTTTATTTGGAAACATAGAAATCAGCGTGAAAACATGACCATCAAGAAAGCCATACATACTTACGCACACAATGGTGAAAAAAGAATAAATAGTGCAAATTTGAATAGACTCAAATCACGCCTAGTTGTTAACGTTTTTTCTGAAGAAAAGGCTACCCAAGAGATATAATGAAATAAATAAACTCAGCTTTTATAGTTTCATTTGGCAATCTGAAAACATCAAATTGTGCTTTTATCAATTAATTAAATTTCTACAATCACTCGAAGCTGGGAAAGCAAAAAGTCTTTCCTATTCATGCAATTATCAGACAATT
>NW_003530420.1:0-1105 GCF_000181795.1 Trichinella spiralis
CCCATTTTACACACGGCTTAAAAAGCTTTTCTTTTGGTTTTAAGGAGGTTCGGAAGGGGCCCGGAAATGGCACATTTGTGGCAACGTTTCAACGATCCAATCAACATCACTAGCCATTTGTTAGGCGACCGAAAGTGAACAGGTTTTGGATATTTTACTCACCGAATGGTGTTTTTCAAAACTCGGTCAGTTCAACTTTTTTCTTTTATTTTTCAATTTCAAAATTATTATTTATAGGGAAAATTGTTTTTCACTGTTCGACTTGTACACGGCAAAGCTCTCCTGGCCCAGAAGTCCGCTCTGTTCACGCGACCACCGTTTTCAAAAGACAGCTTTTTAACTTTGTGTAATGAAATTGATTATGCAAATTTTTCACAGATCGAGAATACGAATCTCAGCAGCAGCACATTAAACATTGCGTTTTTTTGGAATAAAAAAATAATATTTCAGGGAATAAATATATGAACAGTGGCGATGTGCTTGTTGTTTCGGAACGCTTTTCGTTGCAGTGCCCTGTAAGTAAAGCAGGTGAATTCAAGCTGATCTGTTGTATTATTGTAACCTTTATAAACTGTATTTTTATGAAAGTTCCAATTCATTTCAAGTTATGCTCTTTTATTTTCATGTTTTTTTTTTAATTTTAGCTTTTTTCGTAAAAATGTATTTTGAAATCTTAAAGTTTTTTTTCAAAATCAGAATGATGCATTTTGAAGATGTTCGCATTTAAAAAGATACCACTTTTAATAATTTGTTTCAGTTATCGAAAAAGCGCTTAACTTACGCTTGTCGCTCATCTCTTTGCTGCCACATCGACTGCTTTGATGGACTGCAATTTTTGCTCCACTCTTACAACTGTACTGTTCTAAAATGTCCAATCTGTGGTCAAATCATACCGCTGGAGAGTGTTGTATTGGACGAGTTAATATTTGATAACTTTCAGTTTTGTTTTAATTTTTAATTTCATTTGATTTTTTTCTTTTCATTCAGATATATGAATACAGTTTTGCAGAGTGTTGGAGAAGAAATTTCCTTAATTGAAATAGTGTTCCGACGGAACCTGGAAACCATATTCACCTACAGCCTCAGTCGAAATGGCATCGATTTG
>NW_003530421.1:0-1032 GCF_000181795.1 Trichinella spiralis
ATTAAAGAAGGGGAAAAAATAAAGTTTGGAATGGAATAGGAAAAAATAAATTTCAAAAAATAAAAAAGGAATTCCTTTGGAAAAATGTTCAAAATTCAAACTTTGTAGGAAAAAGAAAAACAAAAATTCAAAATAAATCAAAAAATTAACCCGACACAGGAAAAGCAATTGCATACGTAAAATTTTGCTGCGTGAAAGACCCAAGTACTGCATTAAATTAAAAAATTCAGCCCATGTAGGTTTGCCTTTAAATTTAATTAAAACTATGGGATAACTTCACCCTTTTGGAAGTATCCCTAGCCCAGACCTACAGAATAGGGACCCCCGGGGAACCACATATACCTTTTGTCTTTTCTTGTTCTGCTTCGTGTCGTCCGCGATCTGCTCAACGAGTCGCCCATGTTTTCGCTTTTTTCTTTTCTTCATTGTTCATATCTATAAGAATGTTAAATGTTAAGTCAAAAATTTTGTCGCTTTATCACATAGCAAAATTGAAAAACTGAACAATGAATTTTCAAATAGAAGAAGTAACTGATTTTCAATTAAAAATAACGTTAACAAAATGATTATAACGAGAGTTTCGAAAATAAAAGCAACAGAAAGAGAAATATGGAATACTTTCAACAATTAAAAACGAAACGCCGTAAATAAACTAACAGAACGTTTCACGACGCTACGACTTGCCACGTAAGTCAAACGAACGAGTGCACCCTAACTGACGATAAGGCACCTTTTATGGCGATCGTTATTTGCATAGAGCAGAGTTGGAAACCGGTTTTTGTGCATTGGAACTTCTTATTGACGATAAGCTCTAACCTATGCCGCGATACAGTATGACCAGGAGAAATGCACTGTTCACTTTGAAAATTCAACAATGACCTTAACGTTTACAAATCAGACAAAATGTAAACTATCTGGCAGAAAACGCCATAAACAAAACACACTAACTTAGTCGTAACACGCCTTGAGCATACTTGAGTTTAGATTTGAAAAGTCCAAAAATGTCCCTACATAAATGGAAATTGATATCTT
>NW_003530422.1:0-1666 GCF_000181795.1 Trichinella spiralis
GTTTTGAGCAATGTTAATTAGAAAAAGAAGGCATTTGGGATATTTTATTGCTAAATTTCCATTTTGAACACAATTTTAAATAGCAACTTTACAATTTATTTTAATCTAAAAGTGAACCAAAGAAAGAAAATGCTAAAAATTATTATGTGAATAAAATGCGACAGTTTCCAACTTACAATTCTAAATAAATTGTGTACCGTGTGTGGATTAGTTGTATTTCTCATATACTCTTTATATGAATCGATAGAAAATAGAAACAAAAAATGCTTAACGACATCAAAACATCAGTTTGAATGAATTTATAATGTAAGTTAACTGCGTAACGTGGTTGAAAGTAGAAAAGATTTCTAACTATTAGATGTAGCTAATTATTGGCATCTCTGAACATTAGATAGATAAAAGGAAACATCATCTGAAATGGTTTCTCGTTTCGTCGTTTTGGCGAAACTCGCGCACTATTTGTTGGCTCGTTAACGCCAACCATAAGATCCGTAGCAAGCAATTAATGCATTCATCTGCTATAGCAGATGATTAGCCTGTGGAAGGGCGTGCTGAATTGCGCTGTTACAAGCATATATTTTACATGTGGCTAGCAGATTCGAACCCTTCACCCCATGATTATTGGGTAGGGTAATTTCCACGCGGACAACCTGCTGCCCGATGCAATTAGAATTTAACTTCCATATATATTAGCTTCTACAAATTTTTTTTTCTAAAATTAATATCATTTCTAGCATTCCATTGCTTGATTCTCATTTATATGAAATATTCCGCAGCTGATGTCAGTCACCTTGCAACAGACTGTAGAATTTTGGGCATCGGATGAAATTATAGCAGCTGTAAGTACGCAACAGGAGAATTGTCGCCATAAAGTAGGGGAGATATCGATAAAAGTAAAAGTATTCGATGCTTGTTGCAACATATTGCTTCATAAGCGCCGATCATTTCGATCGCAGCGACACTGGGAATTAATGATGTGCAAATCAACTTACATCTGTCCATCTGAAGCCGGGTCTCCTAGCATGGAAGTACCATTTGTCATGTACTATTCAAACGCATGATGAAATGGAATGGCCCTCTCCGTTTCACCTCACTCCTCACGATCTTTATTATAAATACAATGCAGAGCCACGTTATTCATTGCTCTATTGCAATTGAAATATAAGTTTTCAAAATCTGCATTACCGTTTTCTGCTATGTTTTTATTGTGTATTTTTTTATTCCATTTTCTTCAGTGTTTCATGATAGCCATTGTTATTGGTCGAATATTCAGTGAAAGATGTAACTATTAAATTGTTCTACTTGAAATGTTTTATGTTGTTGTAACAAATAAAATATTGCAATAATTGATGCACATTTTTCATGAAGTATAACGAAAAATGGTAAAGAAGTATTCCAAGTACGACAATTACGCTACGTTAACGTTTGCAAAGTATGGTGAACTACCCACTACGAGGCAGTTTTGCAAAATTCAAATCAGCAAATATTTAAATTAGATAATTGCATTGAAATTTGTCGCTTGTTGTTCAGCAGTGTTTATGGAAAAGAAGAAGAAGAAGAAGTTCTTCCTCAAAGATTTTGTTCAAGCCCATATGTATCGAAAGATGATCGAAAAATGAATAAAAGCTGAATAGAAGGAAGATGGAAATAAGGAGACAGAGTGATA
>NW_003530423.1:0-1474 GCF_000181795.1 Trichinella spiralis
AACAGTCCACCAACAAGTCCATGTTAGCAACCAACGCAATATAAAGGATTTCCCATGTTCACAGAGATGTTGAAATCTCAGAAAATATTTTATAGTATTAAAAATAAAATATGAGCTAAAAAAGAGAGGGAGAGGCAGAGGCAGAGGCAGAGAGGAGAGAAGGGTAAAACATTTCGAACATCCTAATAATACTCATGCAGCATACGCAATAACTTAACTTGAATGTTTTTATCAACATTGTCATACTGTAGTGAAATTAATGAAAGAAGAATATTACATCAATACGCCTCATAAAAAGTATGAAGACTAACAAAAAATCGAGTAAATTATAAATAAAATTGGAAAAAATAAACACAAGCAAAAAAATTTAGCTAAACTTAATCACATCGACTTGGCTAACACAAGCAGAATTACTGTGATTTTCACAGCAAAAAAAAGAGAAGTAAAGTACATGTAAAATCAGAATAAAGAAAATATACATATATTTTTAAACAGAAAAAACCCACTGAAAAATAAGTTTGCCGCTGTTGAGTTGAAGACACATGGTAGATTTCGGATGCGCGGGTGTGTCACAGCAGAGACAGAGTAAGATTTCGCTCAGCAGCGTCGGTTTTGGGCAATGAATGGTCGCCAACAGGGGGTCGGTCATTGTTGTAGCTGACCCCAGAATTTTTACCCACACTAAGGGTGGTCAGTCATCAGACAGGGCAAACGGGGCGCGCACAAGCCGTTACTCAGCAGCTGTTCCGTCCCGGTCAGACGGACAGAGCCGTTGCCGTCTGGCGACAACGTGTGGCGTTCAAACACAAATGGGCAGCAAAAAAACGAAATAAGAGAAAACGTACACAACACATGCACAAGCATATGCATGCATGCCTGCATACATATACATGCGTATATACACGACACAACGCTCGAAACATTCATTCACAGATCAGCTTGTGGGATTAATGAATATAAGAAAAGAAACCAACGATACCAAGCAGGCTTATACATACATCAGTAAAAGTAATGGTCAAACAGACGAGATGATGGGACGAGCAAAGCACAAGGTCAGTAGATGAAAGATGAAAAATGTGCAAAATTAGTCAGTTTATGATGAAGAACAACAACAAGCACAACGAAAGAAAATCGTATAACACACAGCAGAAGTAAAATCATGCAGCATCCCAAGTATACAGAATAAATATAACGCGTAAGCAGCACACACACACACACATGAAACGAACAACACCAACCAACCAAATGGCTCGGCTTTTTATGCAAAATTGAAAACAATGCTTGTCGGCTGCTGTTCAACGTTCAAGATGAACCACAATTTTAGTCAAGACACGTGAATAGCAAGGATCAGAGAGACTATATGCGCAGTGGGTGCTAGTTTGGTTGTTGGTGCTGGTGTGCTGATAATAATCGAACGTGTGCGAATCATTGAAAACCACTTTCCTCCAATTGTTATTTTTGAACATTATTTAAA
>NW_003530424.1:0-947 GCF_000181795.1 Trichinella spiralis
TGTGGTGGATTCCGCTCTCATCCATCTTTCAGTGATTTTCATCATTATGAGCATAAAATCAACGAAGCATGAACTGTTATTAGACAAACTGTGCTATAAGGCAGATATGCTTTATACGGAAAGCATTCAATTAGATAAAAACATTGCTGAAACCGAAGAAAAAATCAAAAAGTCGAAGTCTAAAATGAAAGAACTGCAAAATGGTGTAAATTATTATGAAAAAGATGTACAAAAAGAAAATTCATTGAAAAGTCAGCTTTTATTAGCAAAAGAAGCACAGAAAATTCTGGAAGCAGAAATAGAGCTAGTTAATGGTGAGTTGTATAATTTGCAGTGTGCTCGTCGAAGGCAACTTGAAAGATTAAAATACAAAAAAAGATATTTAAAGAAGCTATACCGTGATTTTCACACGATGAAAAATTCGAACAAAGATGAAGGAAAAGTCCAATTTTGTAAAGATATCGCAGTTGAAGTATATGGAGCTTATGGAAGAGGAGAACATCACCGACAATTATACGAGGAAATTGGTACACTTTTCGACCAGCTTCAAAGTGCTATAAGTGAAAACTTAAAAGTTAAAGAAATTGAATATAGCACTCATAAAAAATTGGACCAATTAAAATATGAATTGGATAAGGAGCTGGATGAAATCAGAAAAAAGAGAATGGAAATTTTTCATCTTGAGTGCCAGTATAAAATCAAACACACAGCAGATGTAGATGAAAAAGATTTGTCAAATTCAGACACGGATCATCATACATCGCCATCCGAGCGCAAAAAGTTATCACTCTCTTGTATATCTGAAAAAGATATTGTTCACGCGAATGATGAAATGCAAACACTGAAAAGTGAAGAAAAAGGAAACGGGAGAACTTTTCAATGTGCTTCCGTGGGATAAAACAAGTTTAATGAAATTTCATACCCTTGTTAATGAAAATGGGAAAGAA
>NW_003530425.1:0-1142 GCF_000181795.1 Trichinella spiralis
GTTAATTTGGTTAACTGTTTGAGCATTAAAGAAGGATGAAAGATGTCGATGGACAACGGGTCAGTGCTTTTGAAGTCACCAATAACGATGGATCCATCTTCTTGCTTTACGAAATCTTAATGTAAGTGGTCAGTCGTCGTCCTCTTCCTCTTCCAACTCCTCCAATTCCTCAATCTCTTCCTCCTCCTCCTCCTCATCATCATCTTCGATAATTCCGGCATGCCGGCGTCAGCTGTTGGCATCGGATTCACCGGGTATGTGTCGACGGGTGGCTACTTTCCCTCTGGCGTCGAGGGGTGTGTTTGTCAAGCCGTCTGTGTTGAAGGATCGTTCTCTGTCTGAGTCGGAGAAGATCAATCTGATGTTGGCCAGGGAGGGTAAAGTTGAGATCGACGACTGGCGAAGGAGATGGGCCGAGCTGATGGCTGCGAGCGGTTTTGCACCGTCGGCTGGGAATAAAAATCCGAATAATACCAACGACAGCAGCAAAAGTAATAATAAAAAGAAGAAGAAGAAAGTCACATTCGCCGATTGCCAGGGTCATCAGCTGGCTACGGTGAAAGTGATGACCGAACCGTCGGATGTACCGCCACGCCTGAGTGCCAGTGTTCTTCGTGCCCATGGGATCCCAGTCAGTGAGAACGACGAAGAGGACATGGTCGATGGTAGAAAATCCGCGGCCCAGAACCCGGCTTCATGGCATCTGGGGCTTTACCCAACCGGCGTCCCAGTACGCGGCTTTCAGGCGCAAGACCAACGAACAGCAAGTGGGCTTTGGAAAACGTGATGCTCGACCACCGTTGTTCCAAGCTCACCGGTACGGTGAAAGTGAACGAATATCTCGTTCCAAAAGAGCGTACAGATCCGTTACACTATCGACAATTGGGGGGAGCTATTACAACTAGCCCCGCGAAAATTTCTGCGCAATGCCCGGCGAATTTGGATACATATTTCAATTTTCATTCAATCATGCCTCGCCCACCGAACCCTGCTTCTATTCCTCCCGCACCGATACTGTACAATTTTTGCGTTCTGCCTCACAAACTTGGACATGGGCCCAGAAATTTTGGGACATCAACCAAGGGCTCCCATTTTACACTATTCCATGAACAAGGGCCGGCCACGGTCACAATAACTCAAAA
>NW_003530426.1:0-2038 GCF_000181795.1 Trichinella spiralis
TGTGGTGGATTCCGACTCTTCGGAATACGGCAATACTGCAACCAGTACTGCAAACCACGTATTCTAAGCCGACTTCTCGCAACCAACGCGTCCTCTTGTACAACTATCGTACCACTGACGCATACACACACAGACGTATCTCTTCTCTCTCCAGGTATATGTATATCTGGCGCGGCGCGCTTTCTAGCCCTATATATAGGGCCAGGGTCGGCGGCCCCGCGGTCGACCCAAACGCGAACCACCAATAGGCAGCTCGCTCGCGGCGGGAGCGCTCGCTATCTCCGGCGCCGATCTAAAGCCTTGTCAGTCTTCAATTATGTTGTCATGCTTCGGATCTCTTGATCCTGCGCTAATCCCTTAATGGTCACGTCATGATGGCCATTTCCACGCCCTTTGATCTGACTGCCGTCGCCGCTATGGCGCACTCGCCATTGTCTCGCGAACGACGATAGATCGAGACGCAGCAGGGGGGCCTCTCTGACCCCGACTCAGAGCCGCCAGAAGCCCAGATAGCGATCTGGCCGGCGAATGCGCGGGTATTGTTCTTGGCCTACCCGCGACTTCTGGGCACCAGCCCTTGGCCAGGTCACACCGACTAGGTCGGTGTTGTTCCGTCCGGAACAGCTATTGCTCAAATGCATAATTTAAGAAAGAATTTTAGACAATGATACTTTTCCACGTCAGCCTTATCAGCCATTTCCAATATAATCATTTATTAAGCTGATACAGCCTATTTAGCGTAAACAAGGTCTGAAAGCTAAGAATTACACAATAACGTTAACGCCGCCTACAGAAAAATTGCAAACCTGATTTTCATCAACCGAAGAACTGTCATATGTGACGTCATCAATGGAAAATACTGTAGAAAATGGAAATTTTTGAATAAATCACACTTAACAGAAATAAGATTCAATAAATTAATGTATTTTACTCATTAGTTTATTTATAAGAAGTAATACTTTTATTTTTGAAAATATTTATGGTAAGCAACTATGACGCAATAATTGTTAGTGGATTACTTTGTTAATTTTTTAAATTAACCCAAAATTTAAATAAATAGACAAAATAAAATTGATTTTATTAAATGTTAATATACTATAATTTATGAAAAATATATAAATTATTTGCCAATGGTTTATTGTTTTTTTTATTAAAATTAATTTTCATGAAAGGAAAACTTTATCATGAAAATCACATTTGTAATACGGTACGCGTCAAGTGCTAACGAAAATAATATTGTTCTGCGTTTAATTGTTATATTTGTTGTTCACTGTGAAAGTAAAGTACAAGCGGTAGTGTTTTATTTTTATAGCACTGTTGATTATGGAAATTAATAATGGGAAAGAAAATTTTAAGAATCCGTTTCAGTCGTGGCTTTCAATTACCCAAAAGCATGAGCTCACAATTGAAGCTAAAGCACTGGTTATAGATGAAGTGTTGAAGGAATGTTGTGTTTCATCTGTGAGGTATAGACTTTTGAATTTTCTTTTTTCTTAACTAATCTTGAATATATTAGTTGTTTGGAACCTGAAGAAGCAAATGACTCTTCCGCTGCGGGGGTGGGGGCTTTGATTCAAATTTTTGACCCTGAAAATTGGCCATTAGTAACATATATCCATTTTTTTTCCTTTCCACAAGATCAGAGGTTTTGTTGAAATTGTTTCCATGTGCAATTCAAAATTCCAACTTCGCAATAATTGACTGTTTATGGGAGAAATGTGTATGATGAAATGGCGCGTTTTCAAAAATCACACACCGCCGGTTGTTCAATTTTTGATTTATTCGTACACGCGTGCAAAGAGAAGCTCTCTTTGCAAATTCACTAGAACATGATAATCATTAAAATTTGCATACATACTTTTTCTTTTCTTTTTGAGCAATAATTGCATTTATTTAGTTATTTTCTGAAATTGTTTTTCGTTTCTGAAAGCATTGACTGATTCATCAAATATTTGTACGCGCACATTTTATATGCTAAACTATTTATTTAATTAAACAAAAATAGATCATGTTGACAATAATAATATGATAACGTGAT
>NW_003530427.1:0-944 GCF_000181795.1 Trichinella spiralis
AGTACGTAATATGGCATTGTCATGCAAATATTTTTCCCTAAAATTACCTAAAAGGAAATATTATTAACCTGAAGCATCGCAAATTGCTAAAAATAAACGGAAATGCTATCACTGCGTATTTATGCATGCTGTGTAATTTAATTGCTTGAAAGTACAAGGTGATTCAATAATTTATATTTTATCAATGTTTTTCATCTAATCAAAATTATACGAATAATAAAAAATGGCTTCCACTGAAAATAGTTTCGAAAATAAAATACGTTTTCAGATTTATGGAAAATTAAACAGTTGCCATGAAATTTTATGATGATAACTGCGACAGAAATTTCATAATATACAATTTATCTCAGCACAGAATTTAACAAGTGCGCAGCGTAGACAATGTGAGATAAACCTACCTGCAGAAATTAAGTAACTCAACGATTCGCGATGAATTCAAGAAACTTATGCGGGTGACAATTCTGTATTGCACTTCATGAAAAGAATAAAACAAAAGAATCAGGAGTAGCCTGGATTTGGTTATGTTGCTAGTCGACAGCAATTATGAGATATTCGATTTATATGAGATGAAAACAGCTAAGTGCTGTCCATTCAACTCGAAATAGGGGATGGGCAGCATTTTCAGTTGAATGCGATCTCTGTTCAGCTTAGTATTATTACGAGCTCAATGATGGGGATCATTAGAAAGGAAAGGAGGGCGGGACAGCATAGCAGGAAGGAATGAGGGAGAAGTTGAAGGATGGAGGAGGTGGAAGTTGTCATATGCGTTCTTCCACTCAATCTTCACGTATAATATTCAGGCATTGCTTCATTTATCAATACTGACAACATTTATGGGCATTGAGTTATTTTCTCAATGACAGAAAATAGGTGCATCTGTATAAATCAGTGCTATTGGCGGTACAATGGCGTAACAAAAACTTTAAGGAGTCATTTCAGAAATG
>NW_003530428.1:0-814 GCF_000181795.1 Trichinella spiralis
TGTGGTGGATTCTCGTTTGAGAAACGTTATCGAAATGAGTACGCTTTACACACGCTAACGAGTAGCAATTGGAGGGCAAGTCTGGTGCCAGCAGCCGCGGTAATTCCAGCTCCAATAGCGTATATTAAAGTTGCTGCGGTTAAAACGCTCGTAGTTGAATTGTGGTCTTAGACAACAGTCCCCCTACAAAGGTGTGGCACGGTTGCTCGAGATCTTCATTCGTGGTTGCTGTTGTTGCTCTTCATTGAGTGTCAATGGTGCCTCGAGATTTTACTTTGAAAAAATTAGAGTGCTCAAAGCAGGTTGTGATGCCTGAATAATGGTGCATGGAATAATAGAATACGATCTCGGTTCTATTTTGTTGGTTTTCGAACCGGAGATAATGATTGAAAGGAACAGACGGGGGCATTCGTATTGCTGCGTTAGAGGTGAAATTCTTGGATCGCAGCAAGATGAACAATTGCGAAAGCATTTGCCAAGAATGTTTTCATTAATCAAGAACGAAAGTTAGAGGTTCGAAGGCGATCAGATACCGCCCTAGTTCTAACGGTAAACTATGCCAACCAGCGATTCGCCGAAGTTCATTTAAGACTCGGCGAGCAGCTTCCGGGAAACCAAAGTGTTTCGGTTCCGGGGGAAGTATGGTTGCAAAGCTGAAACTTAAAGGAATTGACGGAAGGGCACCACCAGGAGTGGAGCCTGCGGCTTAATTTGACTCACACGGGAAAACTCACCCGGCCCGGACACTGGAAAGATTGACAGATTGACAGCTCTTTCTTGATTCAGTGGGTAGTGGTGCATGGCCGTTCTTAGT
>NW_003530429.1:0-857 GCF_000181795.1 Trichinella spiralis
AAATCTTCGCTGATACATTTATCACTGAAAAGCTCGTTGAGTCTGAAAAACCATGTCAAATTCCTCTTTCAACTTGTTTAACCATAAGGAAATTTTTGCAATGAAGCTTTGAACAATGTCATAGTGAGCCATAACATTCGCGTTTGCTCCTTGCAGTTTCAAATCCAGTAAATTCAGTGCTTCAAAAATATCTGCAAGATATGCCAGGCTAAGCTGAAAATGTTCACTTTTGAAAGCTCGACACATTGTGCGTCTTCCTCGTTGCTCCAAAAACTCTGCCACTGCTTCTCTCAGTTCATAAATCCGACCAAGCATGTTTCCTTTTGATAACCAACGAACTTCTGTATGATAGAGAAGTGCCATGTGGTCAGCATTCAAACTTTCACAGAGTGACGCAAATAATCGAGTGTTCAATGCACTGCTTTTCACATAGTTGACAACCTCCGCGGCAAAATTAAGGTCTTCTCTGAGATCATCAGGCAAAGTTTTAGCGACCAAAGCCTGCCGATGAATTACACAGTGCATTGCAAAAATAGATGGGTTTTTTGATTTGACCATCTTCACAAAGCCAGACCGAGAGCCAAGCATTGCGGGTGCACCGTCAGTGCATACACCAACAAGTTTTTCCCACATCAAGCCATTTACTTCAAAAAATTGTGACACGGCTTGGAACACATCAGCTCGTTTCGTTGTAGTTTTCAGTGGTTCAGAAAAAAGTAGTTCTTCTTCAATTGTGTTATTTGCAATGAACCGTGCGTATACAATGAGCTGTGCACAGTTTGCCCTGGTCTGTGGCTCATCACTACTTATAGGAATAAAAAGGAGAACACTTTACCTTTTCAAGAAACTTGCTGTTT
>NW_003530430.1:0-888 GCF_000181795.1 Trichinella spiralis
GTGGTGGATTCTTAAAATACTATTCATCAAGATAGAGAAATCAAATTTTCATTCAAACAAAAAAATAATGAGCAATAAATTACAATTTCCGGTGAAACCAATGCAGCTTGCAGTTTCTATTTCAGCGGCAGCCGAAAAAATTTCGAATGAAACCACTTCATTATAGCACTATTTAAAAAATTCTCCAATTTCACAATGCAATGTGCTACTTTTCCCAAAACCCTGGAAAAAATATAATCAAATAGAGTTCCAATTTCACCTACAACATTGCAATTCAGCGCCTACAAAAAGCATACTCTGACTGAGCGAACCAATTAATACACCGCCGTACCCCTGATGCTCATTTGTAAAAAAGCTTTCATAGCCAGTTTAATATTGAAATAGTGAAAAGGCAACATGAATAATGGAAAAGCATACAACTTTAAAATTTGATATTCTGTTTTGAAAAAAAATTGCCATCGCTAAAAGGAATTTCCTGCTCAAATGGTTTCATTCTCGTTCATCAATCAATGGGCTAAATTTGTAAAGAAATCAATTATATCCACAAGCTGCATCGTAAAATCAAAAATCAATTATCACTCAAAGCTGCGCAATTTAGATTTGCAACTCGTCTCTGCTCTGTGCACTAAGAACTGTTCAAATAAACCCAAATTAGAAGGCAATTATCACATTTTGAACTTTAAATCTTACAGATAATGCATTATTATCACTGTTATTACAGAAAAAGAAAAATTATTTTTTTCAAACAGAAATCAATTTACAAAAAATATATGAAAAGAGGAAAATAAAGAAACAGGGCAATTCTTTTTTCATTTCCGAAACAAAACTACAACGCCTAACCCATAAATTACAGGAATGCTATCGACAAAACACGGTCCTGATTCAACG
>NW_003530431.1:0-836 GCF_000181795.1 Trichinella spiralis
GCCTACCACAACACCGAATTGATGCAGATCCCGCAACGATGTGGTACAAGATGTAACTCAGGGACATCAGCCATAACAAGGAACAGAATAAAAAATGATTCAAATAACTCTGAACCGCAAAGCACTGAACGCAAACGCAAGATCAACCAAAAATGAATTTCAGAATTTTGAATTCCATTTTAAAGCACTTTTGCAAAAGAAAGTTAACGCTAAACGCAGCAGTAGAAATTAGCAATCTTGAATTTTCTTAGATTTTCCACCATTCCGGTTTATTTGATTAGCTCAGTCAGTTATGTCTAACTTTATGCCCAATAGGACTTTGCTTCCTAATTCGACTTTGTCCAGTTGTTTCGTGAACGCTAACATGAATTTGCCATTGAACAAATTTTCAGTACCATTGACCATCTTTTGCATTCTTTTCCTCGTATTCATATTGCCAGCCTCAACGGCACCTTGGCTCTGAGGGTATCGGAGTTTACTCATGACAAGCTTCAGCTCTGCCAACATGCTTTTGAGTTCACAAATTCACTGAAAAAATTCCGACTATTCTTGGATTACAGAATGCCACAACAGCTCCACGTGAAAAGCAGTTTTACTGCCACTTATTCTGTCCTGCTTGACTTTATCGTACTCAAAAATGCTGAACTTCATAAAGTGATTCAAATACGTTACGATGTACAGATATAATTACCATTAGGCATGGCCTGAAAATTATCGAAGACGTTGTCACCTGCACTTGTAACATCACTATTTGGTATTAGCACGTTTGTAATATCCGGGTGTTACCAACTAGGGTTTTTGAAGCTTCCCCGCTATATCATATGGAATCTTCTCAA
>NW_003530432.1:0-1091 GCF_000181795.1 Trichinella spiralis
TTTTTCGACTTGCCAGGCTTATGCTGAATTAAAGTCGAAAGATTGGAAATTGTAAATAATCTTTTATCTAATTAAGGAAGATTTGTTGTTTGTTTTCTTAGAATTCTGTTGCATACAATTCAAGGTGAAGTTAGATGGTATCGGTTACAAGTAAGTAATGAGGAAAATGCTTTGTTGGTAGTACTTTTTTCAGTGTACATCCAAATGCAAAATGCATTCAGGGCTAAGTCAAGTCGGCTAGATTTTGTTTTTGCCTGCATGATCATGCCAAGTTGGCTCAATTAAGGAATACAATTGTATTACATTTGAAAATGATCGACTTTTGGATCAGATGATCATCGAAACTTCAGACATATCTTCGTAGCGGTACGCTGTAATTATTAATTGTTGATGTAGATTGAGTTTTCTAAAACAGATCGGTCATATAAAAAATACTAATGTCATTTTAGCTCTTATTCTGCTGTTTCACAAGATCAATCGGATGTGCCAGCTGAGAAAGCTCACAGTCGAGATATCTTGCAAATCTCTAAACAAATGAATCATTCAGTGGAAGAAAAGCATAATTTATGTCAAGTAGAAGTAATTGATCCGGACAATTTGAATCATTTCAAATGACAGATCCTGTGACCAACAACAGAAGATGGTCGGTAAATTATGAGAAATGGTGGAATTTTCAGCAATTGGTACATGCACCCTTCGTACCAGGTTTGCGGCCAAAGGCCCTGAAAGTGGAATATTTTGTTTGGATTTTTCTTTTTCACATCTTACCCACTTCCACTTTTTACCCGAACCTTGGACCGTAAAACCCATCTCTACGCAATAAGACCAAAAATCTCGAAACAACTTGTGCAATCTAGGGCCTGGGGATCGGGCAATGAACGACATACGTGGCATCAATGCTGCAATGATTGGAATGAGCACTCCCAAATTGCCTGCATTGCTGGGATGCCTGAAACAAAAATGGCTGCAAAACTTTTACAACAATTAACTGCGCTCAGAGCACCTTGACAGCTGTACTGGAAATTTTTTCAATGATTCTTTTCCCTTCAAGGCCTAATTGAACAAACAGTCCAACAGACGGAATAGCAGAT
>NW_003530433.1:0-1746 GCF_000181795.1 Trichinella spiralis
TATCACCTATTCAGTTCTTATTAAAAAAATTTTCCATTACTGTTACGTAAAAACTGAAAAATAAAAACGAATCACTATATATATATATTATTAAAATAATACTGTGAAGTTCTGAAATGATAAATTGGCATTTGAAATAAAAAACAAGTTTTGAAAAAGTCTTGTTCATCAAAAATTACCGTACTGATCGCGGCAAATCCATTTCAGAAAAATGAACAAGCGCAATTTGAAATTTTTACTTAAAAAATGACATGTTTAAATATTTTATTTCATTTTATTTTATCGAAAAAATTATACAGGTTGTAAAACTAAATTTTTATTGATCGAAACAATTTGAAATATTTCATCTTGATTTACTTTATAAATTACAGTTAAAAAACGATGCATGGAAAGATTTTACAAATTGCATTGGAAAATTTTTTTTCTTCTGCAATTAATTCGTTTTTTTAAATAAAAAACATTTTAAAAGTAAAAATAAGTAATATAATTTTGTAAAAAAATTCAATTTATATCACTGCTGGGCAAATAATTGATTTATGAATTATGCAGCCTTGAAATGAAAAATTAACAATAGCATTACTTTTTTGTAAATAAATTTATGTGATGCTTAAACTTATAAAAATTTTTATTAAATAATGAAAAAAATAACATATATTGCTTTAAATAATTCTTTTACAAAAAACATTCTCTGAGTGCATAACGTAATTTACTGTACATTCTTTCAAATGAATCTTGATTTTCATTTTGTTCATGCTGTTCTCTTTTCTACTAATGTGATGATCTGATCTGCTTCAAGCTGGAGGTTTTATTTCTGAAATTAGTTTACAACTAAAAATGATTGGTGGCCTTTTCGTTTACAACCACAAAGGTGAAGTGTTGGTATCCCGCATCTATCGTGATGATATAGGGTACTCGGTTTTCATTGTTTCATATAAATAAATATTTAAAGAAATTAACAAATATTCATATATCTTTTTTTTTCAATTTCAACTACTTTTACAGACGTAATGCAGTAGACGCTTTTCGAGTCAGCGTTATTCACGCACGACAGCAAGTCCGTTCACCAATCACAATAATTGCACGAACTTCTTTCTTTCATATCAAGCGGGGCAACATATGGATGTGTGCAGTGTCGAAGCAAAACATCAATGCGGCAACGGTTTTCGAATTTTTGACTAATTTGCCAATACAATGCAATCTTATTTGGAAAATTAAACGAAGTAATCCTGAAGAACAATTTTGTCTTGATTTACGAACTTCTGGAAGGTGTGCATATTTGATCATCACTAAAAAAGTGAAAATTCACCATTTTTCAATGTTAAAATCAAGCAGCATCAGTGGAATGCGTTTTAATTCAGTACACAAATGCTGGCGGATGGAATAAATTCATCTTCAGCAAGGATCATTGTAAAGGGTTGTTTTTCATCAATAAAACCAACAACAATAAATCAAATATAGTCTTTTATTTAAATTCGACATTGTCACATAAAGGAAATGAACATCAAAATACATGACAAGGATTTTCTCTGCCTGTATGGCTCTTTGATTGTTTTTATTTTAGATGTAATGATCAATTTTGGGCAACAAACTTTCCAAATGATTCAAAGTCAAATAAACAGAAGAAAAAACTTTTTCAATAGCGACAGAGATCAATATGAAAATTTTTGTGTCAAATGTTGGTGGCACATCAAAATGGTTACAATCTGAAAAGCAAAATTTTGATGAATCATCTCAATTCGCTCGAAA
>NW_003530434.1:0-1137 GCF_000181795.1 Trichinella spiralis
CACTATATCTCGTGTGCTTGACGTAGTATTGGCGAGATGTTTAGGGAATATCGCAATCACAAAATCGCAATCAGAAAATGCTTTTCTAAGATTGTCATAATGCGATTCAACAAGTAAGTACCGAGGTAGATACTATTTAAAAATGAAAAAGTCGAATGGTACAAGAAGAAATTTTTTGTTTTTCCACTTAATGCCATTTTAGCATGAACGTGACGAACATTGTGGATTTTGCTAAAAAGTGTACTGGGTGCAAACGTGTCCTGTAAGTTATCGCTGTGTTTTTTTTTCATTTATTATAAATTGTATGCATGCAGGTTGTTGGAAGCGTGCAATTGATCTGGTCGGCATACTACATTGGTATATTGGTTCAGAAATTGGAATGTTGTTCGAATCAGAAAAGCAAGCAGTGTTGCAGATGATTGAAACTGAATTGAAGAAGGTATTTATATATTTATTTTGTTGTTGCTTTTCTTTTTTTTGTGGATAGTTATTATTGCTGGTGTAATTTTGTAGTACGAAGGTCGTGAAAAGCCTGTGGCAAATTTTAAACAAATTCGAAGCCAAGCCACTGCTAGCAGAGAAACGGGTGCAACTGAAACTGCAGACGTTGCTGTTGTTAACGACGAAGAAGCATTAACTGACCACCACATCCCTACTACTACTACTACTACTACTACTAACCTTTTACCCAGACAAGATATCAGGTTTAAGATTTGACAGCTCATTTATTGTTTGTTTATTTGTGGATTCTTACGTATAATAAAAATTGTAGTGAACAGATTACTGACGCACTGTTAGCTGAGATGGAAGATAAAAATTGGAAAGTGCGTCTCGAAGCTTTGGGAAAAGTGCAAACGATTATTAGTGAGGCGAAATTGATCAACGGAAAATTAGCAGGCTTGCCGTCTGTGCTTAAGCAACGCTTGGCGGATTCGAACAAAAATTTGGTAATTCTTCTTCTTCTTATTATTATTCTTTGTATTGTAATTGAAAAGATGAATAAAAAAAAATATCATTTATTGATTTCAGTCTCAAAGCGCGTTAAATATTTGCCAGCTTATTGCACCCAGCGGTGGTCCGACCGTTCGGGAACAGTGCGAATTACAGTACCCCGTGTGACTGGATGCTGACTGATTC
>NW_003530435.1:0-539 GCF_000181795.1 Trichinella spiralis
TGTGGTGGATTCCAACCAAATCATCTAGAGGAAGTAAAAGTCGTAACAAGGTTTCCGTAGGTGAACCTGCGGAAGGATCATTATCGTATTTTTATACATGAAATGTGATTGATTTGTTTGTAATGTGTGCAAAAAGAGCAGTTGCACTTTGTGTTGTGTGCAGTTGATCTTTGTTGTATTCATCCTCACTACTGATGCGTGAAAATGATGCTACATTCTTTCGCTCTGTGCAGAAAGGAAAATAATAAATCATTTGTAACGTGTATCATCAGTTGTGGTGGTTTTCTTTGTAATCCAGACACAATAAAATGACTTGATTTGTGTGTGTATATGCATGAATAAAGTCATCAGTGACGTTTGGTACCTGGGCGTTCTGCGTCGATCTAATTTTAGCAGATCGATTGACGACTTGTGCAACATGACGGTTGGCAGTAGTGTAGTAGTACTGTGGTTGATATTGTGTCTGGCTGTGAATTGAGTTGTGTTGCATTTGCTGCGCAAACGGATGCTGTGGTTTTATTCCATTTTCCTGTGTGATA
>NW_003530436.1:0-965 GCF_000181795.1 Trichinella spiralis
CTTCATGCGCTCCGGTGGGTATCCAACCCGCGTTGCTCGATCGCGTTTAACGATCGACGAATCGTATGTGGGCAGCGCTCCCCAGTGCATGGGGCAGATTCGGGTCTCTGTCCACACGTGCCTCCCTGGAGGCCCTGCCGGGTGACCCGTTGGACCCCGGCGTGTCCTGATTCTGATCTCTTACCAGCGGTTTCCGAGTTACTTCAGTCCGGTTAGCGTCCTCGTGTTTGCACTTTGCCGACGGGTGCCTGCTGGCGAAGCGCCGACCGTGCACGCTGGTTTGCCACACTCCCGCTGCATTCCCTTTGATCGTTGAATGCCTGGGGTCAGCGGCGTCGTCCGTCGTCGACGCCAATTCTGACTGTCCTGGTGGGCTCTGTCCCACTTGCGACAACCGTGTGGTCCTTCCCGAGCCCTCAAAACTGCGCCGCCGAGCTTGTAGTGGCTCGGCTGGCCATCCGGGTCCCTGCAGCCAGGGTTTCCCGGTTATCCACTTCTTCAAGCCTCGCTCCCCAGCGAGCTGTCGACTGGTCCGTTGGACGACGTTATGGAGGCCTCGTTGCCCTGAGTGTCGCGGGAGACTGACCTGACTCTTCTCTGCGCTAGACGTCGAGGTCTCCTCGCGCTTCTCCATAGCCTCCTTGTTCCCTTCTGGAACGTCTTCTTCCGGGATGATCTCCACTGCCTCGATCTCCCCTGTTTTCCGCAACGCCACATCGGCGGATTTCCCAGAATTCGTCAGGAAGGTTTCCACTTCCGCAGTCCACCTGGGGCTTGCTCTCCCACGAACTACCCAGCCGAATAGCGCCTCCAACGCTACTGGACCGCCGGTCGCCCTGCTCCTCATACGACCGGTGACGAAGCCAAAGTAGTAGTCGACCTCTATCCGCACGTCGACTCCTATGGGCGGCCATTGCCGCCGCTTCATCTTGGTGACAGCCGCCTCCTGCGACTTGTCCGATATG
>NW_003530437.1:0-736 GCF_000181795.1 Trichinella spiralis
AAGAGCTCACCTTCTTTCCTTCTCCCGGTTGCGGTAACCCAGGAAGGCCCTGCCCGCCTTTGCTCGGATCCCCAGCCAATGGGGATTTTCAAAGCAAGGTTTTTTTTCAGCCCCGACCGGCCCCCCGGCCCCGCCCCCCCCGCCCCTCCTTGCCCCGTTAAACGGGGGACTTTCCCTCGGCGGAGTCTCCTTAGTCCCCGTGCTGGCCCAGAGACCGGTTTTTAAAGGAGATGACCCCTGTCCATTTTGTGTGGTAATGGGACGTTGTTTGAAAATCTTGTGCAAATGGGATTTCAACCACCTTATGTGAAATTGTAAGACGTATCTGTCGGGGGGGGGAGAATAGGCAAAAAAGCAATTGACGTAGTCCCGAGACCTCTGTTTCGGTGCCAATTTAGTGGTGATCGTTATTCCCCCAAGAGGAACGGTAAGCGTCGCTATGCGTTTGTGTTATTGTTACGCTGGTTCTGACACTTGGCCAATGATTGACATCAGATTTGCCGTCACACCTTTAATTAGTTCATTTGGCGTTGCACCTTTCATCAGTTTAGGCATGATACATTTAAAATTAATCTTCATCGAGAGTTTCCCCTTATAATCATGCTAAATAGTTTAAATTTGTTAACATTTTGTCTTATTATTTTTGAACATTTAGGAACTTAAATGAAAAATAAATTATAATGTTCATTCATCTAATAATTGGCAAATTCATTTTTTTACTTCATAAAAGTTTATC
>NW_003530438.1:0-1120 GCF_000181795.1 Trichinella spiralis
ATTGGACATGTTATTTCAATTGAATTGGATGTTAGGCCAAATTCTTAGTAAATAATTTATAATCATATTATTTATAAACGGATAATCGTTTCTTAAAGCTGAATTGATTTGCTTAACGTATCTACTGCTGTTACACACTCATAGTATTTGTGTTTTGTGAACATTTTAATTCTCAGTCTTAAAAAATTTTTTTTTCTTATTGAGCAAAATTGTCTTCTCATAACTTGTTGTGTACTTGTGCGTTGTTTTTCTACAAGTTGAAGAATTTATGTCACATGATATGGAAAATTTTCAGATTGTATTTACTGCTGATGTTGATGTTGTTGTATTGTATGTACACAGTGAAGAATGTCCGTGATGACATTTCTTCATTCATTTATTTTTGTTTCTTTGTATTGTATTATTTATCTGATTCAGCGCTAAGAATTGATCGAGAGTTTTTCCTTTTAGTCTGTTATCCATCATCTGTTCGCTGCTAACTGCAGTTAGTAGAAAATATCTGCCAACTAACTGCTTGTATACTAACTTTTAGAAAATCTGTACGCTGCTGGTCCTGTTGGACTCGTGTCGCAGTGTCGAGTTATGTTTGAAAAAAAACTCCCTTCATCAGCGTCTATGCTTCACCAGCTGCCGCTGGATTTGCCGGAGATGTCCCCGGTGGAGGATAATCCACCCCAAGTCTCACAGCCAAGCAGAGAGCTAGTTGGTACATCCCCTTCAGAAGAGCGATCTCCCTTGAGTGAAGGGCACCTTAGTGAGCGCGTAGAACAAGAACAAGAAGAGTCAGAAGAGGATGGGGTCTCAGTTCGAGATAGGATTAAACAATTCGAGCAGTGGGGATATGGAAAAGCAGAGGAAAAAATTCGGGTTTCTAGAACGAGTTGGTAGTACTATGATGCGGGTTTCACAAAGTTTTACAAAGGGTGCGGACGCGCGGTTGCCACAGCAGCCAAACTTAGACGGGCACATACTCGCGGCGCAGGTTGTTGAGGATCAGATTCGGCAGAGTTTTCCTTGTGAAATACACTTGGTGGAGTCAGCACCGGTTTCTGGATCGGTGTCTCAGTATTGGGAAATGTTAACAGTGCAAAAACCAGAATTGCCAGATACTGAAGTAATG
>NW_003530439.1:0-1027 GCF_000181795.1 Trichinella spiralis
CATTTCAAAAGACAGAAAATTGAGCACAAAAGTATCCTGTTTCTGAGAATAATATGGCGGAAATGTGGAAAATGTTTAAATTGCATAACATCCTCCATCATAGATAAATTTCAAAAAATATCAAAACTTATAAATGTGCCAACGATATAGGTCATTTATTCTGAAAATACTGGGTAATCATTGCTTAAATATTGCACGGTACGCTAAGATAAAATAAATTTAATGAATTGAAAACGTTGAAGTTTGACAATACAGAAGAAACATCAGTTATGGTTAAAATCAGAGAAAGAACTCCGCAAGTTACAGAACCATTACTAAAACGGTGAAGAAGTCTCAGTAACTCACCATAAGAAAGAAGCTAAGCAGAGGAGGTCAATGAAACTGCACATGAAAAATTGGTACCGATACAAAATGTGGGATAATGGATTGGGCTGTGGCAGGGTTCACCAATTATTCAGTAACTTTCTCATAGATTGCATAGTACATTCATCTTTCACTATATTTTTTGCTCACCATTTGTGAATCATATATGAACAGAACGGAAGCCAAGGAATGAAAAATCATTTACTTTGAAATTGAAGATGGTATTGAGAAGAAGAGCTTTGCGCGCTTCTTGACTGCTGCTCTACACACTGAAAAACTGAATAATCATGAGGATTGCATTCCTCAACTTTATTCAGGGTCAAGTGGAAAAAAAATTTGAATATGACATTGCCCTAGCTGAAATCACTGCACGATTAGTCCTAGTAGCGTAATGGCATCATCACAATCGAAACTTTAACTAATTATAAAAGTTATTGGGATTTTTATTCAATTCTGATGTAATATAATACATGTAAATCATATATTTTCCACTGTTGATTTGAAAAGTGTTGTTCTTCCTAAATTGAAATGAAGAAAAGGGAATTACCGTAAAAGGAGAAATTAGATTACCTCCACCAAAAAATATTGTATCCCCCCACGCCATTTTGAATGGATACTTTACCTCAATGTCCAAAATGTTAACTGTACTAAAATCATGCCTCCT
>NW_003530440.1:0-1147 GCF_000181795.1 Trichinella spiralis
AAAAAAAAGGAAGATCGCGGAATGTCCCCCGGGAATTTGGATGAAAAAACCCTTTCTTGTTCGGACCCCGGGGGATTATTCGCCTTTTTCCTTCGGGACCATTTTATGGCGGCAAGCTAGCGGTGGCCAATGATTGGCCCGGCATGTTTTCGCTTTTCTTTTTTTTGTTTGTTTTTTTCCAAATTCGCATTAATAAAAAAATTCTTGGTGCTTTTTTTTTTTTTACAGGGAAAGTCCATTCATCCAAATCTTTCCACTGGCAAAGGAGAAGTTCAATTCCCCCAGTCCCCAGGGGAGTTTAGTGATTTGGTTGGGCAATTTCGGGACGTTTTTTTTGCGTTTCCAAGCGTCAAGGGGATTATAATTTATTTATTTTGATTAAAAAATAAAAAACTCCAATTAAAAATTTAAATTTTTAATCAATATGTTGATACAGGTTGGGATTCAAAGCGGGCTGGTGGGTATTAAAAACTGCCCCGGGAACCAATTGTATATTTACGTGCTTGTCAAAGCAGATTTCTTGGAGAGCGATGGCTGTCGAGAGAGTATTTTTCGCATTGGCGCGTCGGAATTGTTGGACGATTTGGTGAGAACGTTGGAAAAGCTGCAATTTGGGAAGGAATCGTCGTCGGTTGAAGAAACTTCATGAAAAAAAAATCCGATTTTTATTATGTGATTTTATAAATTATTGGTAATGGATTGAAAATTATTGATTCGACGGTGATCTTTAGTAGTGACCACGTTTTATACTGCTACTAGTGAACTGCTGAATTGCCAATAAAATTAATTATGTGTGAGAAATTAATTATTGGTTCGAAAAAATTTCAAAAAGTATCTTCTCATCTGAAGAATCGTTTGTGAAAACTTGTTTGTAAATTTAACGAAATGTTTTACTTGTGTTCAGTTTTTATTTTTCAAAAAAAACGAATGTAAATTTTATTTTGATGAACGTAAATAATTTTTTTCTCGTATTTTTATTTTTCAAGCGTTATTTTGATTTTATTTTGTAAAATATTCCACTTTTGTTTCATCAATGTTTGAAGTTTTCATTTCAGTATCTTCACGATGCAAGAGAAATGCAACATCACCGACCTACTTTTTCGAACGTTTAAATTCGTTTGGTTTTTGAAAAATTGAAAATATGCAA
>NW_003530441.1:0-660 GCF_000181795.1 Trichinella spiralis
GAAACTCTCAGGAATAACGAAATTGCTGTCATACATTACACTCAATATTACTGTACATTCTGATGAACCACCTGAAATTTGCATACTTTTTCTATTATTACAACTCATTTTTTCATTTTTTACCGTTTACGTGTTTGTTATCCTTGTTTTTCAATAAAAAGCGCTTTCTATGAATCTGTTGTTTCGTGTTGCGTGATTTTACCTAATTAATGTACAATAACAATAAATTACAACTCATATTGCATTTACATTGCTTTTTTTAAATACTATCGTGGTGGTTTGTCGCTTCCTATCTCGTCCAACATTTGCCCGCGTAGTCCCTTTTCGCTCACGCCAAACGTGATTGGTAGATACAGAATTTTCAAATGCTCAATGGTCTCTTTTCGCTCACGCCGAACATGATTTCTAGGCACGGAATTTTCCAATTGCTCGACGGAGTCTCTTTTAGCTCACGCCAGCCGTTATTTACAAACGAGATTCGTCTAATAAAGACTCGTCAATTTTTCAATAAAAAGTGCTTTCTGTGAATCTGTTGTTGCGAGTTGCGCGATTTTACCTAATTAATTTACCATTAAAATGCATTATAACTCATATTGTTTTTTATCATTGCTTTTTAAGACCCCAATTATTTTTGAATTACCCACGAAAAGAGAAGAAAAC
>NW_003530442.1:0-739 GCF_000181795.1 Trichinella spiralis
AAGCAAGAGAAATAATTCTCACTTGATAAAATCAAACAACAATTATCAATTGTAACAAACAACTAATAAAGACAACTATAAAACTGCATTCATTCAACATATTGTGCAACTTACGATTGTTGGCGTGAATTATTTGGAAATTTTTCACCGAAGCTTGAGTCACCCTGCCGTGAAAGTTCAAAATGTACGATTGAGCGTCTAAAAAAAATTTGCAAATAAAAAGCAACAATTATTATTTCAACATTTAAATAAATTTACTAAATATAAATCTATACACACATAGATGTGTACTTTCAAACATTTACCTTCGTTCCATATGGGAGATTTGTTCGTTAGTTCAATTAGATCATCGCAACGATCACTTTTCCATCGTTCAATCATGCTATCCCGTTCCTGTTAATTAATGTAAAAAATAAATAATCGTCACATAAAAAATACTGCAATCGTACTGTTTACTACTTAATAATTTGAACAGAATTTATATTAAAACATACAGATATTTTCCTTTCTTTCTTCTTGTCGTTGCAATATTGCAAGAAATATTAACAAAAATTTCAACATTATTGCATTCACGTGAATAAAATATATGCTTTAAATTCCATTTAGAAAATAACAATAAAATAATGATGTACCGTTATTGGTTTCAAATCAACCCTTTTGATGGTGGGGAAATCTCGAATTACCGGTAAAATGACAGTCATCTTCCTTGGACCTTTCAAGCCCAGTACGTTTGGATCCT
>NW_003530443.1:0-583 GCF_000181795.1 Trichinella spiralis
ATTTATTCGATATGTTAAAGGATATGATTGGTTAGGGAACATTGCAATCAAAATTTGAGAAATAGAGGGGAAAAGAAGAAAAATGAATGCCTAAAACAGAAGAATGGCAAAACATAACATTTACAAAAACGCAAAAATAATGAATTGATAATTTAATTGTGTATCACGGTTGTCATTTTAAAAGAGTGTCAAACCGGCAACATTGTTATCATATATTCAACGACCCAATACGAAGCTAATTTTTAAAAAATTTTTTCGATTTTGCCCCCCTCAAACTTTTCATCCTGGCCCTAAGGGACCATTCTTTACCGGATCCCAAGGGAAAAAAATTCCGCCACACCGGTTTGAGAAAACATCATCCAATTTTTCCCAAAATACCAAAGGGTATATGGAACGGAAAATTCCAAAATTCGAAAAAAGGGTTTTTTTTTGAAAGGAATTCCCCTTTGCCCCCAATTTAATTAAAACTGGGGGGAGACCCTTGCAGGGCCCATTTCCCCCCAATGTAAATTCCCCCCAAAAAATGGGGGGGTGGGGAAATTGGGGGGGGGAGAGGGCCGGTTTTTCCACCCCCCCAAGTTTT
>NW_003530444.1:0-563 GCF_000181795.1 Trichinella spiralis
CCAAAGTGGAATTTGAAAGCAGCTTTAAAGCGCTTTTGGTGCTTGGTTGGGTGCTGTTCATCGCTTTCTTTCTGCTTTCGAAAATGCTTCCACTTTTATTTATCCATGCGGAGTGAAAAATACTGTTCAAAAGGAAATGTCAGCCAACAGTTGCTTTCACTCGTCATATAAATTACCTTCTTAGCTAACAATTAAATCAGATTTATGGCTAAGGTTCTTTTCTATTTGTCAGTTATTGTTCTAATGATGGCTAGTTGAAGGCTATTCAAATACAAAGGGAAAATCTAAAATTGATACATTGTCTCCAACTGCAGATGTCAGCTAAAACCTAGCAGTGGTGGTTGCTGAATGTTAGCATTGAAATATTTTCTGATTTCAGCTGTAGTGTTCTTTGAAAATATTTCTGGTTTGCAAAGAATTTAATCTTTCCAATCGTTCTTTCACTCCTGTTTACAGTTTCTTCTCATGCTTTTTTCTTTAATAAAAAAATAAATCAGGAATTTTGTTTAAAATCGAAATTTGTGATTATACCTTTTGTGCAAGTGTATTTAAATTTCGTTTTT
>NW_003530445.1:0-1122 GCF_000181795.1 Trichinella spiralis
TGCATAACTACTTTACATTGCATGTAAAACTTGCCAAAAACTAAGTTAAATCATCAATGCAACTACAAATAAATACAAATAATCACATTAAATTGAAATGGCTCATCAAAATGGACAACAATTTGAAAACGAAACAACTCTGCAAGCAGTAGCAAAAATCAAAAAATGTGAAACATCATAGCGCATGACACAGAACGTATAAAAATAATTTTCTTAAAATTCACCAAAAAAAAAACATTTCTAATTTATTTATTTTGAAATAGAAACAAAAATCTTACCTCATCTGTTATATTTCACTTGCTTTACGCTGCCCAATTGTGTAGTATCAAAAATTGAAGATTTCAAAAGTATCTAAAGAATGAATGATTAAAGATTCATAAAAGCAACTCCTAAACTTATAAAGCAAACAGTACAATAGCAAGTTTAAAAAACTAGATTCATTACTTTCACTGTACTTTGCTATATGTTGATGACAAAAAATTATAAAGAAAAAGCAGGTTTTCATAAAACATAAAGTAAAAAACAATAAATTCACAGATTAAAAATAAAATTTCTACATAAAATGAAAATAATTTATATTATTACTATCATCAGAAATAATATTATACCAGTATTTTTTTAAATTATTACAAATTATATTATGTTCGGTGATGCAACAGCAACTGCACTGATGTCGAAATGATTCATATTCTGTAATTTTGTAGAACACAATTACTGTCAAAATGCGTCATATAAAAATACAATCAACATGCAACAACAGCAGACTGACAAAAGCTAATTGTCAAACATTATTGAAACTAGTGGTAGCAGGCAATCTGTACAACGAATAAATCAACAAATAAACAAACAAACAACCAATGTTTATTGTCGTCGTTGTTTGCCAAAAAATAAACTGCTTTATTTTGAAGGGAAAATGAAATTTACAATTTTACAAATCTTCCCAATACAGCATGCACTACTGGATGTGCTTCAACATATAACTTGCATTACTAAATGAATAAAACAATTCGAAATCATTCAGGATTAAATAAAAGTAAAAATTGACTTCAATTCACAATTACATTCATACTATCTTGCTGTGAAAAAAACAAAATTTCCTAATATTAATAAAAATTCAATTTA
>NW_003530446.1:0-875 GCF_000181795.1 Trichinella spiralis
CTGTGGTGGATTCGAAATTATATGTTGCAAATTTCTTCGTTGAAATGGGCCAAATCACGCACTTCACTTTCAACTTTGCCGCTATACCACTCAATCTACCGTATGCTACCGTAACTTGAATTCAGGTACAATCCCTCAAAGTACACTCCAACATAAATACGTTAATAACAACAATGACAACAAACATTTCATGTCTTGCTTTCTTGCCCATTTGTATTTATAATTTTCAATCAGATGAATTGCCTATTAGGATATTTTATCAATATTTTGATACCGTTTTAGGGTCAAAAGAACATTGGCATTATTACTTGCATGTTATATATGTTGAGGAATTCTTCTCTTTCTACCTACTCATTGGTACTTAAACTCCCCATGATTAAAAGAACATTGTTTTTTGCACGAAACCAATAGCTACGTAAAGCCAGCTACCCGCTTCCCCTGTTTTTTTTGACGGTGGACAATGGAATCGCAATTAAGCGAACAGAGTGTCAGCGACCATGCTGCAAACCTGTCACAACTCGGTGGTCAGTTGCTGCCAATGCGTCAAAGTGAAATGTTGTTGACAGCGCAACTGCCTAGATTGATTGAGCCGCACAGATCAGATATTACGCCGGTTACGGTACAGTTCCGCAGAGACTTAGGCCAACAGACTCAAAGTCAGTTGAACTAACATGTATAAATACAAGTGAGGAGGAAGGAGAAATAACACAAGCGAGAATGCTAACTTTTCAGATGTTTGAATCGCTCTTCGGCTACTGTCACATTACCCATTCATAGATTCAACTCAATAAAATTGCATTAAATTGAATTCTACGATACTTACTGCATGGATCATTTACAAATAGAAAATATACAGTCCGCCTACAAAAATATCC
>NW_003530447.1:0-947 GCF_000181795.1 Trichinella spiralis
ATACTGGGGGATTATGCCGGCTATACTAACCTAGCAGCGGTTTTTATTATTTAGAAGTTATACGGTAAATGAAAATTCGCTTATTATTTACAAAAGCTCAAAGCATGATAAAAATTTCAGCCAAAGCACAAGTATTTATACTTAGTAATTACTTGGTAGGTACATAATATTTATGAGTCTCTGTCATATATATAATATCTAGCAGAATGAGGGGTCATGCCTATTATTTTCAATATTCATCGAGTGATCCTTTTAAGATTTTGATTTTCCATATGGGTATTTTATTCCAAGGTTTGGAGAAATCGCTCCCAACTGTATACAATATAGTTAATCTGACAGTATCATTATATGAGGCACAATGATATGCAGCGAATGCCTGCATTTGCATAGGATTATGGGAGCGTGTAAATGAAACCTATTGTTTAATGATATGAATTGATGAAATCTGAGCAGATTACTGCGATGGATGATATTTATCATATGGTGAAAAAACGTGTTTCATTTTTAGTATTGAAAAAAAGTACAATTGTCCAAAAAGCCCACTCAACCGCCGGTTAATACAATTATGAATCGGTAAGAAAGATAGTAAATGTAAAATATGATTGCCATATTAAGAGGAAAGTCGCATAACATGATAGAACTTTAGTATGATAGCGCCAAGTGTTTCGAATTTCAGCATGAGTAATTCACTTATTATAATTAAATTTGCACAATCATTTATTCTTAAATATTATAATTATTACATTTTATGATTATAGTTGTAAATTTGTAAATTCTTGTGAATTATTTTTAAATAAGCAGTGATTACATAAATTTGCCACGATGAAGAAACAAGTAATGTCACATGCACATCATAAAACTCACTTAGAAAAGTAGTATGGCTGCTAAAGCCAGAAGCGGCATGAAGCTGTTAACATTTTTTTTTCCAGATGGAATGCTGATCAACA
>NW_003530448.1:0-880 GCF_000181795.1 Trichinella spiralis
TATACCAATCTATTGGCCGCTGAAATGCATTTTCCCCAGTTTGGCTTTTCACTCCTAGCTGCCTTGGAGCTGCAATATTGTATGAAAAAATTTTCCAATCTCGCTACAGTCAAATTCTATCTGGCGCTTCTACTACAGTTGAAATGACTACTGAATAACTGCCATCATCATTATTTACTACTACTCGTCTGCTCATTCATTCACTATTACTTTATTATATTGTTATGTTTCATACTTATTTATTTAAACAATTTTTTATTATTGTCAACTCTATACAATATATAAAATCTAAAACTGTTATTTGATTGTGAAAATGATACTGTTGTTGTTTTATTAAATAATTAATTTCATTAATTGCTGTTTTGCATTGATTTCTGACAAAATATGAATTTAGTCTGTTATTTAAAAAACGGCTGGAAAAAATCTTTAAACCTGCTTAAAGTAAATTTTGCAAGTGACAGTTGAAAAATCAAATTGCACTTTCAGAATAAAAATTGCTAAAATTATTATTTCAATTTTAATTTCAAATTTTGTATGATCAATAGCATTTATAATTTGACTGTCCAAAAGTTATAAATCAAACGCTTAAAGTGTTGCAACACCTGGCAGCTGCATAAAGTAAAACAGCAACAAAAAATTATTTTCAATTGTCATAACTTCCAAACTCTGAACATTCACTTTGATCTTTATTAACCGCGCATGTCACAGCTTTCCAAACGCTTCCTTAAAAATTTGCCGACGCAAGCACTAATAAATGGAATAAATCGAATGCTTGACGGGATGCAACATCCTGGCAGAGAGTAACGAAACCCAATTCCTGGGAAAAACATCTCAAAGTAACCTTTCCTTTCTGGGGATTGGGCTTTTCTTGGTAATAATA
>NW_003530449.1:0-815 GCF_000181795.1 Trichinella spiralis
GCCGTGCTGCACTGGAATCTGTCATCAAAAAAAGGAATTTTGAAAAATTTAGTCTGCACAAAGTGAAAAACTGAAAAATGACAATTTTTCAACGCTAATTCCAGCAGAAAGTTTTTGTCATAGAAGGCTTTTAATTGAATAAAAGTGGAAAAATATTTTCAATACCATCATATACAGTATTTTATTTGTAGAATCTGCTAAAGGGAAGGTTCTAAAATCTTGAACATATGTTAGGCTTTTTACATGTGATTTTTTAATGTGTAGTGTGCCACACCCAGAGAATCCAACAACGTACCTAACGTGAACAATCCATCAAAGAGGCAATGGATGTTGAATGTCTAATTCTCATTGGATACTAATGGCGTTGGTTGTCATTGCATGAGCATGGCCTTTTTTTAATCTCACCTTCCGATGAAGAGTCAGCCATCAAGTATTTACTAGAACCGAGTGATTACTGCATCAGCCTATCAGCTTTATGCCTTATGCATATCAGCCAACCTTTCCACATGTAATGTAATAACATTTCCAACAGTGTGCACTCGATCATAGCGGCCCTATTTTTCAAGTGGGGGAATAGCAGGACGTTGTTTAACAACGTGCGCAACTACCCATCTTACCCACTCCTCATTTACATTTTTTATCCGTGATTAGTAGTTGAAATACTGCGTCCGCATTTGGCATTTGTTGGATTTGCGTCCAATTTTGGGCACCCATATTAAAAAGGACTAATCAATCTAGCGGGAATGAGCTAAAGGGAAGTGGAAACAAAGGCGATTCCTTATTAAATGGGAAAAGAAGGGGATTCCCTCCCTTTA
>NW_003530450.1:0-968 GCF_000181795.1 Trichinella spiralis
CATCGACAAAACTCAATCTCTTCAACGAAACAAATTAATTAAACAATTTAAAAAATTGTAAAATCAAATTATTTACAGGTGTCGGATGTCCTTCTAGATCGCTATCAATTTTTCTCAAATTTAACAATTCACTTTCAGGAATTAAGCCAGCTTCCACCCAACAGGCGTACAATATCGGGCCAGCATGTCCCTAAACACAGCTCAATGTATGCGGTGAAATATGACAAACTGTCCAACCTTGGACAAAATAAAACGGTCGTTGTATGGATCTCGTGGATTTTTCGGATCATATTTCATCGTGTGAAAAAACAATACTGACATAATCTCAGCCATGCTACAACAACTGGTCGGATGTCTAAAAAATGAGCGAATATTGACGAGTGATTTTCAATTTCCATCGTCAACTTGATTTGCACATTCAAACCAAATAGAAGAACATCAATCAAAACGGCGCTTCTACATTTCGAAAATTGCAACTTTTTTGAAAATCAAAAATATACAGTAAGAAAAATGGAGGCAAAAATGACGAACCTTCTTGTCACAAATGTACAACAACAAAATTCGTTTTACTTTTACACGACTGTTTAAAATTAATCAATAATTTATGTGACATGTCAAAACATTTAGCCAGTACACGTAGTTTCACTTGTAAAAAATAGTATACTGATAAATACTGAATCACATTTACGCTTGTCATTTCAAATTTCACTGTTTACTACTTATACGTTAAAATTGATAAAAAAGCAGAATGTCATTTTTCATTCTTCAAAATGCAAAAAAATTTAAACAAACAGTAAACATTTATAATAAGCTGTGTTTGGAAAAACTTGAAATAATTTCCATAAAGCACACGGTGAACAACTTATTTGCTGTCATTATTACTGGCTAATTCTATACATCGGAATTACGGGACGTTCGGAAAAGAACAGACAGTTCTAGTTATTTCCAATTCATTCTTTAGCCAATTT
>NW_003530451.1:0-813 GCF_000181795.1 Trichinella spiralis
TTTGATAGAAGCCACCATGGTTTCTGCTTATATTTTTCTAGAATGCTTTGAAACCACGAAATAATGGAAATTATTCAATCAAATGTGCTCCAGAAGTATTTCTACTGAATTTCCTATTAAACCAATCGATTTATCTGTTTAAATACAATACAATACAGAAAAGAGCGAAATTACTATAATTTTGTAGAAGAAACGACTGTTTCTTTACAAATTTAACTCAAATGTATTGCTATCACGAAATATTCGGAGAGAGTTCCTTCAAATGTTTTCCTGAAGGATTTTCGTGTTATTTACTGTTTATTCTGTTCATTTTAATTAAAAATATTCATTTTACTATTGAAAAAAATCTAAGGAAAGCAAATTTTGAAAAAAAACGCTTTAACCTATAAAAACGCTTACTCTATTGCTTTGAAACAACGAAAATAGTGGAGATTCTGCAATGAAATTTGCTCTAAAAGTATATCTGGCTGAATTTTTTTATAACTCAAATAAATTTTATATTTTAAAAATGGAAAACAATACAAAAACAAAGCGAAATTTACGCTAATTTGATAAAAAGCCACCGATGGGTTTTCTGCTTATATTTTTCTAAAAATGCTTTGAAACCCCGAAAATAGTGGAAAATTTATTCAATCAAATGGTGCTCCCAAAAAGAATTTCTACTGGAATTTTTCTAATTAAAACCAATCCAATTTTATAATGTTTTTAAATACAATACATTACAGAAAAGAGCGAAAATTACCCATTAATCTTTGGTACAAGAAACCGGACTGGTTTCTTTTTACAACATTTTAACCTCACAATTGTATTTGC
>NW_003530452.1:0-1222 GCF_000181795.1 Trichinella spiralis
CTTCATACCACTTACCTTCACAATTATACTCACCTTCATACCACCTTTCCTTCACCTATCCGGTACTTACCTTCACATTTATACTTACCTTCACACCTATTCTTACCTGACTTGCCCTTAACTATTAGACTACTTACCTATTTTTATCTTCATACTTACCCATAGTCTGCTTCCTTGTCTTTTTAGACTTGGATTTACACTTTACGCTATTTACTTAGCCATGTTCCCTTTAACTGACTCTCTGAATCCATAACTAAAATGAATTCTAACATAAACCAAAATGAAATCTTGAAAACACTGTAAACAATAATTATAAAAAATTATAAAAAGCAATTATGAAAAAATTATGAAAAGCAAAATTATAAAAACCTAAAAAACTAAAACAAAATTTACACCTTACAACTTTCATAGTTTATAAAAGAAAAATGTACATACGTCGCCAAACTGAGCGGCATCAACTGGTAGTGCTTTGTGATGACGTATTTATAGACGTGATTACGAATCTTTGTAAAAAAAACATGTTCAATAACGGATAGTTACCAAAGAATGCAGCAATTTCATTCATCTATATCTAAACTTAATTTGATTCTGAAAATATCTGCAAAACAAGTGTGCTGAAAAGTAAAGCATGTTAAACAAAATTGATATGAAACAGCCATATTATAAAAATTTAATTGAAGACAAACAACAGTGCATCGTGCTAACAGAAAAGCTACTTGCTAGTCATACAACATTTGTCATCAGGATGCAAACATCTCAACAGCTACGCGCTGAAATTTTCAATTAAACATCCTTAGCATGTGATGAGCAACACCCCAGTGTGAACACTATCACTCATCAATAAAAAACAAAACCTCTACTTACAAAATACTAAAACTTACCTACTCACATAATACTCTACAAAAATACTCACTAAGCGCACTGATGGCAACACGCATTTGTATGATGTATCCGAAAACCAGTGCAAATCGACTATATTCACAATATATGCTACTATCACAATCATTATATCGTACGCCTGTGATAAGCGAAGCCACACAGATTTCTGGACCAATACTGGGTAACGCCATTAAGCCCACCTAAACTAACGCAGGAGTATGAACGAGCTCAATGTCGATGATGCAATCCATTCCTATAATGGGCAAAATGTGTACTTTATTTTTGTGATGGCACATTTAGAACGCATTGAGGTAAAGGTGACATACCATGTTGGCAAGAGCAA
>NW_003530453.1:0-5860 GCF_000181795.1 Trichinella spiralis
GTGATTATTTATTTTCTGTAACACTTATAAAATTGTTTTTAATTTTTCAAGCACAACCCCACTGCACATGCTGCATGTTGTTCTTCTGCTGGTCAAATATTCCAGCTTTCTTCTAGGGCTTTTCGAACAGGCAAAGCAAAATCTTAATCGGATGACTTTAACTGTATGTTCTGAACCGTCCAAGCGATAATTGGGAACTCTGGCGAAAATAACAAGTCCAATACCAACCACATTGTCTTCTCTGTCGACAGATAGATACATGTCCAACAATTCTTAGTTCCACTTCGTATTGTATTTTTTGTCAATAATATTATTGCACATGCTGTTAATCGACAATTCTTCCTCTTCTCCAGCGGTAATGGAAAAGTTCAACTGGCACTTGTTCTTCCATCACATAAATGCATTGAAAATCTAAAATTTGCTATTATTATGCAAAATATAATGTGCACAACAAGCGCAACTTTGATGCTACGCAACGAAAGATGTCTGCACTGTTCTTTTTTTTTCCTCAATTATGATGATCCATTCGTTTTTCTGTTGCTTATTTCGAAATTACAGAAACAAAGAATGCAATTTTCAATGTGAAGAAAAAACAGTAATTAAAATTCAAGAAGACCAAAACAACTACGATAGTGGAGCAGGGAAGTATTCAGCAAAAAGAGAGCAGCAGCAGCAGCAGCAGCAGTAGTGGAACGATCAAGCACGAAATCAAGCTAAACAATTCTGGATTTTGAAGAAGAAAAGAAAAAAAAGTATTGTTATCAGCATTGACAGCAGCAAACAGACCAAGCACTGAAATTGTAACCAACAACTAACATCAGCAGAAGCACTTCAAGCAAAAAATATTGGGAAAATAATTTTTTGCTTCAAAAACGTTCACAAACCAAACACTTGGTGCACTTTTTCGCTATCCCAATTATGCGAGAAGGCTGAACAATTGGATAATAACTTCTGTCGACTTCAATAACAGCAAACCCTCCACTGACACAAGCGCAGTGCAACACTTCAACATCAGGCAGCTCAGAGGTGATTGCGAAAAAACCAAAATGGACATCTTGAGTCTTTTACACAATAACGGATTCAAGAAACAGATAGATATATTTCAATTACTGTCAACTGCTTCACTGTACAAATTGTACAGATGATGTACTGAATCAAAAAACAGCGACGAAAGTGTTGAAAAATTAGTAGATGTATTCAAGTTCAGATACCGATAGATTGTGGGAAACCATTTACATGTGGTACAACAACAAACAGTCCGACTCCGTTTATCCAAACAATTACTATGCCAAATCATCAGGCTCAACAAAATTAGAACCACATCACCTATGACCAACAGTCGAACGATCAGCAGATCGAACAGTACAACTGCACTCTGTTACAATTACTCTCACATAATGGACAAAAAACACTGCAACACATTGGACGAATAGTTTGCAAAAAATAACCATCCTCTACTGCAGGACCATACAAACAGCCGAGACAACCAAATTGACTACTTGCTTTCCTACAATTTTAGCTAAGTACTTTGTCAATTAAGCATCATCGACTGTTCTACTCAGAAACACTAGCCGCATCAACGGAAACGAATGCTGATTCCCCCTTGTTAGACCCCCGTCACCGAGCTATTAGCATTACAGAATAAATACCTACATATCACGTACTACTGTAGCGTTATTAGAAATGCAACAAGTTTATACGGTGCATCGGGTTATTTCCTATTGCGGAGCAATACAGTTTTATCGTGCACCGCGTCCACTACTCCCCACGGCGGAGCTATTTGCTTTCTCGCAAAAATTTTGCATAATGCACGACGCCTACTACTGCGGACTGGGTTATTTCTTACGGCGGAGCAATTCAGTTTTATCGTGCACCGAGACCATTACTCCGCGGTAGGTTATTTTCCATTATATAGCAGTTCACTTTTATCAGGCACCGCTGTATCGGTTACTGCGGTCAACATTAGCTATTCGATTGTCCTGTGCTTGTATCATACACAATTCCGCTAGCAGCCGCCCAGAACTGTATCTACACTGTGTGGTATATTCAGATAGGTTGGTTATTTGCATGTTGTTAGTAGTCTGCTGTTGCTTTTCTTGCTTGACCAGATAACGTTGCGGTGTAGCTACAGTGTAGTGCAGTGCGGCGACTTCACAATTGATCAGTCTTACTGAATGATGAGCACGAAGCATTATATAGAAGAAAGTGATCTGTTTTTTCTGTTTATTCCCATTTTTTGAAAATGGTGCATCACAATTTTCGACTGGACACAAAAGAGGCAAGCCTGAACTTGGTGAAGATATATTTTGGTAAGTTGCATTTTTTACTTATATTAAGATGTTGAGATTGTAAATTAGCAAAGAAAATTAAATAATATACGGTTTATGTAGGTTTTAGAATTCACTTTCCGGTGTGCCAATCTATTTATTGTCAGTAATTACCTTAAAATGTTCAACAATTAAAACACAGTTCATTATGAATGTGATAATTTGTAAAATGTATAACGATATGGCTGTCATACATTACATTTTATATTACTGTACATTTCGATGGGGTATATTTAATTTGAATACTTGTCGTATTTTTGCAATTAATGTCTGCAATTGACTGCTGTTTGCGTGTTTCTTATTTCAACTTATTTGTCAATTAGAAAACACTTTGAATCTGTTGTTTTTAGTTATGTAATTTTACTTAAATTGCATTGAAAATGAATTACGGCTTTTTTCGTGCATCCACTGCTCTTTGATCATTATAATTTATCATTAATTTTCTATAATAATTGATGAAAAACGTTTTAAATATCAGTTTTGCACGGTCGTCATTTAATTTGCTTATTATCGTATAAATAGATTCAGTTTTTTAATTCCTCACCAATGCACTCTCCGTACCAACCGTATATCATCAACCATTGAATCTGAAGTCAAGAAAGTGTTATGTATTGCAGTTGAACAAAAATTTGCATGCATTTTCTGGTAAACAGGTCTTACTGTGCCTGCGTTTCATTTCGTTAAGCAAACAAAAATTTTCACGACTGTTAATCTAAAATGACACTAAAAGCAGCACACATGATGCAACTTCACAATAATAACAATTAAGTTATTCTTCGTTACTAGATAACATTGAATTTCTGAAAAATAAGTATATCAAATGAAGTTGGTTCATATATTAGAAACCGTCGCTTGTGATGAACAATAGTTGCTAAGCAAACAAACGGTAAGGCAATGAACGCATGAAAATTTGCATACTAACGAGATGCGCCTAACAGTGATGAAATAATTTGACCAAACTTTCGCTTTAAAACTCAAATAATAATTATTTAATTTACTTTATTTGGGCTATGCAATGGTGTCTAGATATACGAAGCAATATTATTGTTAATATTATTAAGTTCTATCTCATATCTTGTTGCTTTTTCGATTGTGCATCAACAGTCGCAAAGGTTTATTTCTGAACATAACGGAATCTAGGCGTACTACATGTTTAACACAATTTGAATTATGTTGAGTATGATTTAAATTTACATCACTTCATGAATTCTAAATTTTATTGTGATATTTGTAGTTGGATGGTGTCCTGCAAAATCAGAATGAAAGACGATTTCAAAGGAAGCCTGGCAGGCATCATCATTTATATTCAATATGGCCAATCACGTTATGTAGTTTTTCAAGAAATGTATCTCCAAATGATGGGAAGTTGACTATTTTTGTAAGTTACAGTTTTTTTATTGAATGACATTGTAATATTGCTGGAAATAGGTATTGAATATGTAATTGCTAAACGATAACTAAGCAATCTGTTCTTGGAAATTAAAAAGTTAACTCTGCTGAAAATGGTATTCATTGCAAAGTATAATTATCGTGCTGACTATTATTGCATGCGTAAGCAGCGATCAATACACTAATAGTTGATTGATAGTTGCTTAATTTACGTACGATTAACGTTGCTGTTTAGTTTCATATAAGTCACAGATTTTTATGCTTATTTGAATTAAGTCATACATTATAATATAATTTGACATGGATAATGACTTTCATCTGTAACGTATTCAGGATTTTGTTGCTGTTCAAAAATTATTATAGGCTTTGTTGCTAGCGCATTACATTATCTTACGTTTACAAAGCATACATGCATTTCTAGGTCAGCAGAGTATGTTTATGCTAATGTGAAGGAGAACACTGCCGATGGCATTTTGCTACGTGCCCTTTCAGCCATTCAAATCCGGAAGTGATTTTCCTCGTATAAATTTCTATTTATTCAGAGAGCTGCAGTATTATATAAATACGCTGCTGAAAGGCGGTCGAATTAGTTACTGCGTTGCGTTACTTGGTTATTTTGGTGCTTCACTTTAACAGTTACGTTGTGATTGTTAGACTAAAAATATGATGAAACCACGAACATCAGTTGGCAAATTAACAGCTCTGCGTCTGCTTTACAGCTCATCAATGACAGAGCTGCTGACAGGTATGAATTTTAGCATATTTTTTGTTTTTTCATACTTTCTTTCCTTCTCCTGCCACACTGAACTAAACATGCCCGCTTTTTAAACCTTTCATAGTTGTTAAATTTTTTTGAATCGAAGTTTATGCGTTTTTTCTGTAACGATGTGCAACTAATAATCAGTACTACATTAGAGACACGCCAATCTGAAACCGTAAGATATAGTAAAAGTGATATATATACATCCTTTATTCTCAACAGTCCTTACAAATGCATTTCGAAAATACTGTTGCCATAGCCGTTGAACGACTCGCATATTATTTTCAATGCCCTCCATGATGTTTACTGGTGATGTAACATAGTTGACCTATTGCAATTGCTCTATATGCTATTATCACTATAGCAATTGCCTCCTAAATGCTTGACACTGGCCAATTTGTGCCCAGCATTATTTCAGTAAGACATAGGAAAGCTGCTCTTTGCTACAGAGCACTTTTAGTTACCACCCTTGAAACTGTCAGAATGGCCTGAAATTGTTCCTTTCATCCTCAAAACTGACTCCTGAAAGATCGTACGATGTCGCTGTCTTGCCTATAACACTAACTTATACAGATGCACTGGTTTTTTATCATTGAGAGAAAGGGTCTATTTCCATAAATGTTGTCAGTATTGATAAATGAAACCACGCCTGATAATTATGCATGAAAAGTTACTGAAGGAAAGCGAATCACATTCTGACAACTTTTACCTCCACCACCCTGCTACCTCTCCCTCCTTCCTTCTTTGTTGTTCCCTTCCTACTCTTTTCCCGTCTTAAAGCTGTTTACATTACTATAAATCTGAAAACGTATTTCATTTTTGAAACTGTTTTCAGTAGAAGCCATTTTTTTTATTATGCATATAATTTTGATTTGTAGAAAGTCATTTACAAAATATAAATGATTGTATTTTTAGTAATTTGGAATGCTTCAGATTATTAAAAGTTTGTTTCTGTTTATTTTAGTAAAAGAAATTTGCATAATATTGCTCTATTACGTAATAGTGCACTATTACGTAATAATGCAGTAATACGTATTAATATGAAGTGTGTAAATAAAAACGTAATAAATTTCATCGTCTCGTTTAATAACGCTGTTCATGATATTTATTCTAGTGCGCTATTAGTGATGGAAAATTAGGTTGTTCTTCCGGAGGCAAAGTAAATAGTCATTTGCATAATTTACTTGCTATTATACATTTAATCAGAGCACTTCGATTACATTAGGTTATTCAGTTCACTGCAATGCTATCAGTCTGGCAGGTGGTCAACTACAATTCCGCTCTTCAACACCATCCGTGAATAACTGGTAAGTTCGATTTGATATATTGGTGGTGGTATGCTATGCATGTTACTTTACTTATATGGTGAATGGAAACTGACGGG
>NW_003530454.1:0-2695 GCF_000181795.1 Trichinella spiralis
TTTCTTTCTGCCGGTGTTGGTGGCTCGAGAATCAAGCTGCCAAACACCCAGGGTTGGTTCGCCTTTGGCTCAGCCCTGTCAGCGGAGAACACGCTGGGGAAAGGTACGAACTGGAAGCGATGACAGCCCCGGTACTCTGCGAAGATCTTTGGCAGACACCAGTGTCTCCAGAGGATTGGCCTCATCTCCAGAATCTGAACCTGACGAGGGAGGTCGGAGAACTGACACCAGTCCATGTCATCATCGGATTGGACAGCTATTTCCGCTTCCTTGGAAGGCAGGTGATCCGTGGTGGAGATGGTGACCCGGTAGCCGTGGAGACCCGGTTCGGATGGATAATCTGCGGTCCGGCGGCATTATCAAGGGAACGGGAATACAGAGTCCACTGTATCAGAACGGATGACAGTCTGAATGCAGCCCTCCGGAAGTTCTGGGAGTTGGAAGCAATTGGCATCCTCCCCCCGGAGACTGAGTCCGGTCAGACTGAGATGGAGCGGCGATTCAAAGAATCCCTATCCTTTGACGGAAACCGGTACTCAGTGGGACTGCTGTGGAAACCTGGCATGGCCAACTTGCCGAATAACTACGCCACGGCAATTCGGCGATACCGATCCCTGGAAAAACGGCTGAGCAGAGATTCCGGACTTGACGAAGACTACACAACTGTCATGCAGTCGTACTTTGACAACGGATGGGCTGAGGAAGCACCGGCATCAAAGACGCCTGGAAAAACGTGGTGCCTGCCTCACCATGCTGTGTACCAGCAAGGCACCACGGGTCGGAAATGTCGAATAGTGTTCGACGGTTCGGCGGTGCACCGAGGAACCTCGCTGAACGATCAGTTGGAGTCCGGACCGAATCTCCACGTCGATCTGATGGGAATCCTGCTGCGTTTTCGTCGCTTCCGGGTCGGACTACAGGCAGACATCGAGAAGATGTATCTGCAGGTGGGTCTTCACCCGGAAGACCGGGACGCATGTAGGTTCCTTTGGAGAGGCGCTAGAGGAGGAAAGGCTCCAAGGGAATATCGGCTGACGCGAGTGTGCTTCGGGCTGACTTGCTCGCCGTTCCTCGCTATTCAGACTATCCGGACGCATGCCGAGAAGAGTCAGCATGCGGGTGACAAGACGGCCAGATTGATCACCTCGAACATGTATGTCGACGACCTCGTCCTCAGTTGCGACAGCATCGAAGTGGCGAAGAAGTTGGTACAGGAGTCAAAGAGTCTGTTCGGAAAGGGTGGATTCAATCTGACTGGGTTCGTCAGTAATTGCTCCAGTGTCGTGGGATACGACGGAGCACTGCCTTTCGGAAAGGATCCGAAGCCGGCAGGTCGACTTTGGAAGACGCTAGGCGTCTTGTGGGATACAAAGTCGGATCAACTCTCATTCCGGCAGCTGAAAATCGACGCGGAGGCACAGGACACCAAGAGGACTCTTCTGAGCCTGGCTGCAACAATCTTCGATCCGCTCGGGTATTTGACACCATTTACCGTTCGGGCGAAGATGTTGCTCCAGTTGCTGTGGCAGGAGGGAACCTCTTGGGATGACCCGTTGCCGGTTCCAGTCGCGGCTGTGTGGAGGAACTGGAAAGGTGAGCTCGCTGATCTGTCTCAAGTCAGCATCGATCGGGCTTGCATTCAATGCTCGCTCATGGAAGTGGCCTATATGGACCTCCATGGTTTCGCCGACGCGTCTGGCAGCGCGTACGGGGCCGTAGTTTACTTGCGTTTGATGCATGGGAACGGCAAGGTGGAAGTCCGGTTCATCGCTGCGAAGTCTAGGGTGGCACCGATAAAGAAGTTGGGTCTGCCCAGGTTGGAACTAATGGCAGCTCTACTTTGTGCTCGCTTGGTTTCCTATGTGAAACGGGAAGCAGACTTACCGATCAGGAGCTGCTTCTGCTAGAGCGACAGTTCAGTGGCCCTGTGCTGGATACGAAGCGACGCGCAGCGATGGAAGCCGTTCGTCTCGAATCGGGTGCGAGAAATCCAGGAGATTATTTCCCCTGATTCGTGGCGGTATTGCCCAACGCAAGACAACCCGGCGGATTTAGCGAGCAGAGGATGCCCTCTTTCCAAGTTGGCAGCTGGAAGCCTGTGGCACTTAGGACCCAGGTGGCTCCAGCTGGATGAGGGTGCGTGGCCAAGGTTGAAGATCGGCCACGGGAAGACTCCAGAAAACATGGCGTTGGAAAGCCGAAAAACGGCTTTAGTCATGACCGCCTCAGTGAAATTTGACCTTTGGTCGGTCATGGATGTGGCGCGGTACAGCAGCTATGGAAGGTTGGTACGGGTCACTGCGTGGTGCCTGCGGTTCATCTTCAATGCAAGATTGCCAATGGAGCTGCGACGGAAGGCCCGTGGCCTGACCGTGCCTGAGTTGCGGGAAGCTGAGAAAACTTGGATCAGGCAAGTCCAAGTGAGCGCATACGGACCAGGGAGTCACCGCAGGAAGGATCTCCAGCAGTTCAATCCCTACTTGGACGAAGCTGGAATCTTGCGCGTGGGTGGTCGTCTGGCTTTCTCTGAGTTGCCTCGAGAAACCAGGAATCCGATGCTACTCCCACACGGTGACGGAGTAGTGAAGCTGCTGATTCAGCAGGTCCATGAGCAACAGCTGCACGCTGGAATAGACCAAACTCTGGCCGCGACTCGGAAAAGGTTCTGGATCACCACGGGAAGAAGTGCGGTTAA
>NW_003530455.1:0-1948 GCF_000181795.1 Trichinella spiralis
GGCTGGGAGTCGTTTACAGGTGATTAAAGGGCTGTAGCTTACGGTGCCCACGGGCGGAAACGCTTGGTCAACTGCTTGTTCGACACCGGAGGTGAGCGATCTCTGGTGCGACAAGACGTCGCAGACGAGCTCAAGTTGGCAGGTGAAATTCACCCAATTTCTTTCTGCGTGGCTCGAGAATCAGCTGCCAAACATCCAGGTTGGTTCGCCTTTGGCTCAGCCCTGTCAG
Organism: Trichinella spiralis; assembly: GCF_000181795.1. Classification (NCBI taxonomy): domain Eukaryota; kingdom Metazoa; phylum Nematoda; class Enoplea; order Trichinellida; family Trichinellidae; genus Trichinella; species Trichinella spiralis. Next base: position 230 of record NW_003530455.1, read on the forward strand.
CGGAGAACACGCTGGGGAAAGGTACGAACTGGAAGCGATGACAGCCCCGGTACTCTGCGAAGATCTTTGGCAGACACCAGTGTCTCCAGAGGATTGGCCTCATCTCCAGAATCTGAACCTGACGAGGGAGGTCGGAGAACTGACACCAGTCCATGTCATCATCGGATTGGACAGCTATTTCCGCTTCCTTGGAAGGCAGGTGATCCGTGGTGGAGATGGTGACCCGGTAGCCGTGGAGACCCGGTTCGGATGGATAATCTGCGGTCCGGCGGCATTATCAAGGGAACGGGAATACAGAGTCCACTGTATCAGAACGGATGACAGTCTGAATGCAGCCCTCCGGAAGTTCTGGGAGTTGGAAGCAATTGGCATCCTCCCTCCGGAGACTGAGTCCGGTCAGACTGAGATGGAGCGGCGATTCAAAGAATCCCTATCCTTTGACGGAAACCGGTACTCAGTGGGACTGCTGTGGAAACCTGGCATGGCCAGCTTGCCGAAGAACTACGCCACGGCAATTCGGCGATACCGATCCCTGGAAAAACGGCTGAGCAGAGATTCCGGACTTGACGAAGACTACACGACTGTCATGCAGTCGTACTTTGACAACGGATGGGCTGAGGAAGCACCGGCATCAAAGACGCCTGGAAAAACGTGGTACCTGCCTCACCATGCTGTGTACCAGCAAGGCACCACGGGTCGGAAATGTCGAATAGTGTTCGACGGTTCGGCGGTGCACCGAGGAACCTCGCTGAACGATCAGTTGGAGTCCGGACCGAATCTCCACGTCGATCTGATGGGAATCCTGCTGCGTTTTCGTCGCTTCCGGGTCGGACTACAGGCAGACATCGAGAAGATGTATCTGCAGGTGGGTCTTCATCCGGAAGACCGGGACGCATGTAGGTTCCTTTGGAGAGGCGCTAGAGGAGGAAAGGCTCCAAGGGAGTATCGGTTGAAGCAAGTGTGCTTCAGGCTGACTTGCTCGCCGTTCCTCGCTATTCAGACCATCCGGACGCATGCCGAGAAGAGTCAGCATGCGGGTGACAAGACGGCCAGATTGATCACCTCGAACATGTATGTCGACGACCTCGTCCTCAGTTGCGACAGCATCGAAGTGGCGAAGAAGTTGGTACAGGAGTCAAAGAGTCTGTTCGGAAAGGGTGGATTCAATCTGACTGGGTTCGTCAGTAATTGCTCCAGTGTCGTGGGATACGACGGAGCACTGCCTTTCGGAAAGGATCCGAAGCCGGCAGGTCGACTTTGGAAGACGCTAGGCGTCTTGTGGGATACAAAGTCGGATCAACTCTCATTCCGGCAGCTGAAAATCGACGCGGAGGCACAGGACACCAAGAGGACTCTTCTGAGCCTGGCTGCAACAATCTTCGATCCGCTCGGGTATTTGACACCATTTACCGTTCGGGCGAAGATGTTGCTCCAGTTGCTGTGGCAGGAGGGAACCTCTTGGGATGACCCGTTGCCGGTTCCAGTCGCGGCTGTGTGGAGGAACTGGAAAGGTGAGCTCGCTGATCTGTCTCAAGTCAGCATCGATCGGGCTTGCATTCAATGCTCGCTCATGGAAGTGGCCTATATGGACCTCCATGGTTTCGCCGACGCGTCTGGCAGCGCGTACGGGGCCGTAGTTTACTTGCGTTTGGTGCATGGGAACGGCAAGGTGGAAGTCCGGTTCATCGCTGCGAAGTCTAGGGTGGCACCGATAAAGAA
>NW_003530456.1:0-1493 GCF_000181795.1 Trichinella spiralis
AAAAAACTTTTTTAGTTATGTTTTTCTAAATTTAGATTTTTTTTCAGCAGCTAATTTGTCGTACTGATCTAAAGGGAAAAAACGTATTTTTTTTGGAGGATCTATCTTGATTGAAAAGATAAATTTTTTGTTAGTTTGGTGTGATGCAAAAATTTATCTGTAGCAGAGGAGTGAAATGTGTTGAGCAGAGAGTTGAGCGGTAGAAACTTCATTTTGGGTACTAGTGGTGTTTGAGAATTTGCCGGGAATAGTAGACTGAACTGATACCCTGGAAAATCGGTTACATCTCAAGGCAGGTGATGTGCCTTATTTATTGGTAAACACATTGTACAGAACTTCACAAAAAGAAGCAACATCTAAGCGTGTTTTCTTAAACACAAAGAGAAATCATAATAAATTGCTATTAGTGCAACCTGCTATTCTTATCTGTTTCACTTTCTATGAGTGAAAATCAATTACATCATATTCTACTGCAGTTTTGATTTAAATAATATACTAAAGTGGAAAACTTTTCTATTGTTTCTAACGGTGCACTGCTGACAAACGACAACGCTTAATGTGAATTTATTTATTATACAATCATAATTATATCAACTTTAATTTGGTGCAGATAATTAATAGAAAATCCAAACTAAATTGAAATTCTACTCTATCATTTGTTTCTTAAAAAATATATTCATGTATAAATTAAAAATGAGTATATAACAATGGTATAATGAAAATCAATTCAGATAACAATGAGTGAAAAATTTACAAAATGAAATGGAACAAAATTAATCAAGTTCAAAAATACAGTATATTTCAAATGAATATTAATTTTACGAAAATATAAAAATGATGATTGATCATTGAACTAATCGGCGATTAGTTCAAATTCAGTAACATTGAGAGAATAGCACTATTTCTGAAAATGCAAGTCTTCGTTCAACCATAATAATGTGTTCATGTATAACATAAGAAAAAAAGACCAGCCATTCATAATACGGGGACAGAGGAAAAAAATAAACACCACAAATGCATAGTCGATCACAAAGCTCAACATAATGCTTCTAAGCCACGTATTTCTAACAAGTACATTTTGATTGTCAGAAGCATTTTCTTCAGCAATCCCAAGTTTCTCTGAAGCCGCGTTCGCTTTTTTGGCACTTTTCTCATTTTGGCAATTTGCAATCATTGTTGTCGCCTCTTCAGAAACTTTCATTTCTTGAACATATTGCGCTTCAACCGTTCGAACATCTGTAGAATCATGCTTGCCATCTTCATCACCTTCTGAAGCTTTTTCTTCAATTAGAATCCACTCTGAAGCGGTAGTCGCATCTTCACTGCTTTCTGCAGTTTGACTTCCAAAATCGAGGAACGAATTTTCCCTGATTTGACTGTTACCGCTCAAATATTCACATATTGAAATTCCCAAATTTTGTGAATATGTCGGACACTATCCTCGATCACTGAATCCTCAAATTGATGAACCGACCGAAGATTCGCAGATGCTA
>NW_003530457.1:0-4228 GCF_000181795.1 Trichinella spiralis
GGATCCCTTGATGTAAGCGGCCGTTGCATTCCCCAGACCCAACCACTGTCAAGCGGACCGTTGAAGTGCTCAGATTGAGACATCGGACTCGACAGCAGCGGCTAAACGTCATCCGCTTGACTGACACAACTGACAGCTTGCCAGCGAGCCCTGAGCTATACGGTTACACCGGCTGTCATTCCAGTCAACGCTGGGAAAAGTTATGCCGAATCCGAAGTTCGCCAACAACATCTTTCGCTTTTCCAATCTCCTGTTGCCCAACGTTCGAGAAAAAGCACCAATTTTCTCTCTTGACTCTGAATAAAATCCAGCCTGTCAGTCAGGATGCAAGAACTGCTTCCTTCATCTCGAAATCGACGGACTTGATCAACAACCAAACTTCCATCTTTCACTTCCAGCCGAATGCAAATGACAAAAAGCCCACAACAACTGCACAAATTTCCCAAATTTTTTTTCTTCTCTCCTCTGCTGCAAAACTCGTCTTCTTCTTCTTCTTCACTAGAAAACAACATCTTTTGCAGAAAAAAACATGCTCTAAACCGAGATTTGTTTTCAACTTTCATGCATATCTCAATAAATAAATCAATACAAGTTAAAAAAATAATACTTAATATTATTCCATCATGAAATAAATTATTAATATTTTAAAACAATATAAATATAGAAACAAATGCAAATTTGGATAAAACTTGCCTTTTCAGCAAAAGAATTTACATATACACTTGCAAAAAATTGAAATTTCAAAAATATGCTTACTTGTTTTTCATCCTCTTTTTGCAAATGTTGTTTACACCATCTGATGGAAAAATAATAATAAATCAATCAGTCGGTAAAGCGCAAAAGAATGCTCGCGCATAATTTATAAGCATAAAAACTTTTACGACCGTTTACAGCAAAAGATATGCAAATACAAATAGATCGCTCGTCAAGATGCAAAGGTTATTCGATTGATCGATCGATCAGTTGACTGATTAATTGAACATAAAAATACACTTCATGACAAAAAAATATTACCGTGATATTTCAAATTTCATACTTGCTTTTGTCCACGTTGCTCAATTTCGTGCTCAATTTTATTACCCTTTTCAATATGGCTGCCTTTTTTTCATTTGGAAAATACTAATAAATATTGGACCATCTGTTGACTGTTTGTTGTAAACGGTCATCAGTAAACAAGCAACAACTGTTGAAAACCAATTATAAGAGTAAGAGCTACACAAACATGAGACTATTATCATTAGCAGCAGACAGGCAAGCCGAGAGAGCAGTTCAGAAGCTGAAAGTGATTTTATTATTCATTATCCGAAGAGAGAAATTTTTCACCACAGCTTGCAAAACAACAGCATGACCAAAAGCTACGTATCGACAACACTGCAACAATTGATACTTTTATCTTTTTCCATTGCAAACACCATTGCTATCCAAAGTGCATACAAAAGAACAATAATAAAATAGCATAACCTGTGTACATTATTGATTGTAAAGTTGATTTCAATTTTCTTCAAGGCTGTCGTTATCATACTCAATGTCCAGGACAAGCGATTTGCGCTCTACGGATTTGCATTGCAGCGGAACCATCCGGTGGAGTATGCCAACAACAAAGCGACTGCCTAGCTGGAAGAGCATGCAAACACGGCATCTGCTGGCAGCCTGCAGGTATGTAAAAAAGTGGAGTGGGATAAAGGGAGGAGGGGTCGTGGGCCAGAGAAGAACAATAATAAATAATAACCATTGCTAACTTACTAGTGATTTAATTTTCAACAATGCTTCTTCTCTGTTGTCACTAGTAGAAAATGGAAACGTGCCAGCACGGTGCACTGCGCACGAGGATTGCAAAAGTCAAACCGTTTGCAAGAACAACACTTGCGTTGTTAGTTCACCAATAGATCGGGATTGCAGCAAACATTCAGACTGTCCAACGGGAGATGCATGCAAATTTGGCATCTGTTGGCGAGCAATTGGCCTGAGAAAAGGTATGTACGGGAAAATAAATTCGTTCAACAACAACAACAAAAATCCCTCACTCTTTCGATCACTTTCCGTCTTTTTTTCAATATTGCAGATGTAGAATGCGTGATCACCGAAGACTGCGTTGGACGGACGTTGTGCGACAGGAAAGGTTCCTGCAGGCCGGCGAGACCAACATCCGTTGCCTGCGACACGGACAAAAACTGCGGGCTCCTGGAAAGATGCAAATACAACATGTGCTGGCGTTACATAAGTAATTTGACTTGTTAATACTTTGATTTCACAAAAAATTATTATTATTATTGACTATTTTCAGTTGGTGAATGTCAAAAGAACGAAGACTGCACTGGTCAACGACTCTGTCACGAAGGTCGTTGCTTGACTTCCAAGCCCATGGATCGGTATTGCAACACGGATAAAGATTGTGCCACCACCAGCAGCAGCAATCGTGGTCACTGCAAATACGGTCTCTGTTGGTCATTCAATGGTAAGTCGTTGAATAGCTTAGATTGTGCTTTTTTTTCTCCAATAAGAGCTGAAATGATGTGACCTAAGTTAGTCAATATGCTGTATATTTTGCATACTTTGCTTCACTTTTCCATTTTCCCCTTGTAATACTAAAACTAAAAAAAATAAACGCGTAAATATATTGTTTCATACCGTAATGAGAGCGTAAGAAAGTTTATATTAGCAAGAGAGAAGCTCATAAATAATTTAACTAATTTTCATTTTTAGATTTTTTCTGAAAAGCAACAATATTTTAAAAAATAATTATTCAAAAAGTCTTACTGAATTGTTGTGCTGTGCTGTGCTGTACTGTACTGTTTTATTGAAAATGTTATGATAATAATAATAATAGTGTATTTTAAAACATTATTTCAGAACGCACGAAACAACACGATCCACTGTACGGTGAAAGAGAAGAAGAATTGATTGATGTGAACGACGAAGATGCGCAGCAATTGTTGGATTAAAGTTCCCTGTAAAAGTACAAAAAAAAATATACATGTAAATTGAAGAACATGGTAAAATTAAAATTATATTCCAATTTTGAACAGAAAAAGAATAAGAATTTACATGTGTAACGTCATGCATGCGCATGGCCACAAATGTATATTCAACAAATGTTCAACATGTATTTTTTGTGCATAATATAATGAATACAATATGATACAATTGCAATAATACACTGATATCGGTAAAAATGTCAATTGAATAAAATTTTTCAACGGCAGAAAAATTTTACTCATAAAACAATTCATATGGAAATTTCGCATTATTGTAATAAAATAGAAAACATGTAGGAGACACAAATGATCTAGCTAAAAAAAGAGAGAGAGAGAAAGAGATTCATAGCGTACAGAAAAAAGAAAGAGGTGAATTGAATTTGAAAAATGAAAGATGGAAACAAACAAGTTGCGCTTTTAAAAGCAGCAAATCCATCGTGGGAAAAATGGCATTATTTTGAACTTGTTGGAACAAACGAGAGGGAGAGATGTGAGAGAAAGAAAAGGAGGAGGAGGAGGCATCGTGGATGTGTTCCAATGCGCAACTGAAATAATAAAGGTGGAAGAAGAATGCAGGTAAAAACTGAGAGAAAGTTGAAAATTTAAAATAAAAAACGTTTTTTAAAAAATAAAAAAACAAAAATATGATTAAAAAGAGTTGAGGTTGAGACGCGCCTCCCGCTGACGACGGTTGCAAAACCAAACGCGAACCACCTCGACATCCAAATTAAGCTTCAAAGCCAGGCTGCTAATTTGACCCGCTGATGGCCGAGGATTCGCCTGGAAAACCTCTTCCAAAAATGACCTCAACTCTCCACCAAAAGTGGTCCGCTTTCGTCGTCGACGTCCTGACGTGAGCGCCTGTTCTCCGTTCGATTCTGCACCACCACATCCGTTGTTCAAGCAGCTCTGCTGCTGATGCTGTTCTTGTTGTAATAGCAGTAGTTGTTGCTGTTCTATTTGTTGTTGTTGCTGCTGCTGTTGCTGCTCATCCGTATTATAATCAGCAGATGTGCTGCTACTACTGTTGTTGTTGTTGTTGTTGTTGTTGTTGCTGTTGCTGTTGTTCAACGATATGGTACCATCTTCGAACATCCGTTCCGTATCAATGATCCACTGTTGAATCAACGGCCTCAGCTTATTCATGTTGCGGACGCTCAGGTTCAAATCCTCAAATCTGGAAATGGTCGTCTGGGAAAAGTAGCTGTTGTAACGGAGACCCAACGCGTCGCCGACCTGCTGCTGCGTAAAGC
>NW_003530458.1:0-2068 GCF_000181795.1 Trichinella spiralis
AGCGTTCCTATAAAACAAGGATCATTAAAATTTCAAAATAGCAACAATTCCGGAAGCAGTTAAAGGAATGAAAGGAAATGAGTAAAGGACCGGGCCAAACGCGCGACATTCTAATCATCATGATTGACGGAGCGCAAGACATACGGAATATTTCGTTTCACTCATAACAGTAAACAGATTAGGCCTAAAATAAATAAATAAAAGTCTTAATACGTATTATAATAAGAAGCAAAGAAAATCAAAAGGAATGGTAGATAAAACGAAAAAGATTAAAATATGGGAATACGTACTATTTACAACTAATACATTCTGAATATTCTAATTAAATCATAACTCAAATAAATATATAATTAAGTATAAAATTGATCAGAAATTTAATAAACTATCCTTTGCAATTCAATATTACGCACTGACTGGAAGCCGTTCTTCCTGATTTGGTACTGTAATTTTTGTATTTGTTTCTTTTTCAAGCCTATGTTTTGTTTCTTTTTTGCGACCAACTATGTAACCAAAATACGAATTTGCTATGTTCAACGTAGCTAACACGCTTTCTGATGTTTCTTCTGTAATTACCACTCCTTCAATACCTTCACATATTTCATTTTCTGCGTTTAACTGACCTAAAAAAATAAAATTGGATCCAAATCTTTAAACTGAATATTAAATGTCGGTCGTTCATTAAAAAGTAAAACACTTGCTTATATCATCATTCATAATTTCATCGTTATATTTTGGATATTTTATTGCCATTCTTCTATAGCAGCGACCATCAACATAATACAAATAAGGCTTCATTACATCCATTCCAAAGTGCTTATGAAATATTCAAAAAACAAAATGACGAATTACTGCAGAAGAGGTATAACTAACGTGACGTAACTTTCAATTTTTCAAAATTTTCAGAAATAAAAAACAACTGTCAATGTTTCACTTTAAAATTTTATTCAAATACTAAATTGCTTTTAAACAAATCTGCACAATCGTGAATGAAATTTAAGAAAACATTTAAGAAGTAAAACGAAAGAATGTAAACGTAAATTTAAAGATATTAAAGAACAAATAGCATCCGCAACGTTTCAGTTTAGGGTAAAATAAATCTGTCAAAGTATAATTCTATAAATAATTTAACAAAAAAAGTATTTTATATAAAATCTATTAAATTTCCTTTTTTCTTTAATTTCAAAACTTTAAAAATAAGATAAAGTTTGTCAAATAAAAATGAAAGAATACTGTAATTTGATCGCTGAAAGAAATAATCACTCGTAAAGAATACTGATTTTAATTGGACAAAAATTCGAGAAAACTATTTTTACAAATTGAATGTAAAAAAATTATATGATGTAAAAATTCATCATTATTCTTGCGGTAAAATTTAATTGAAGGAAAGGCTGTGCATTTTCTGCTCTTTTTCTTTTCTTTCAATAATTTCTTTTATAATATCATGAATATATGAATATTTCTTTAACGGATATGAAGTACTGCACCGTTAATTGAATTATAAAATTAATTCTGTGAACGGACGACGACCAAACTAAATTTACTGATGTATTTATTTTATCATAAAAAATCGAATGGTTTCACTTGTTGATCAGAGAGTTAACAGGATAGAGCGTTAATTATTTGACTAAGTAAATAAGAAAAGAATTATCAGTACAGTAATGTGAATAATGGCAAACATATAAAACATGATATGATTCAGATGTGTAGAGTGTAATAGAAAAAAAAGAATTAAATGTTGCATTGTTGAAACAAAAGAATTTTAAGAAATTAGAAGTTTACAAAATATAAATTTTGTAGAACAGAACAAATGTAGAATTAAACAGGTGCAGATGTAATTAAAGAAATAATTTAAATGGATCTTAAAAATCAGCAATCAAGAGAGAGTATTGTTGAAGAAGCATAATTTGTTGTTAGCCAAAGTAAACAAGGAGGTCTTGTTGAAAATGTAAAAGCCAGTTTTTAATCAATATTGAATTGGAAAGAAAAGAATTGAAAAGATGCAACGTTGTTTCGGCATATTCTTGAAAACCTGCCATGACAATGATCCTAAATCAGCGTCACGATTTGA
>NW_003530459.1:0-1776 GCF_000181795.1 Trichinella spiralis
CACGCGACGGCAAATGCAAGCTGGGATTCAATCATTCTGCAAACCGTGAAAAGCACCTTTCAAAGGGTTGCATATCTGCATGACAAAATTATTAAAAAAAACAAACAAACTATTAATATTAATATTAATATTAAAATAACAAAACAAAACATCTCGCAGCTTACCATTTGCAAAACAATCATCCGGCAAGTTGAGCAATGTAGACAACGAATCGAATATAGCCAAGCATGCGATGTAATCGGATGATTTTTTCGCCGTCAAAAGTTCGCTCAAGCTGATCAAAGCAGTTCGAAGTTGGCTTATCGATTTCGAATCGCCTTTGGACCACATCACTGTCGAAAAACAATGAACCGTCATCACGTAGATTGTCAACTGTAAATTCTTGGTATCCGTCTCTTTGTCCAACAAAGTCAGCATCACTTTCCACAATTTCGATTCGTCGTCGTTCCATACTGCTTCAGGTTTCTCTTGAACTTTCACCTCTAATTAATTAATTAAAAATTCAAATCAAATATAAATTTCAACAATGAACATTCCACTGCATCACTGCTTGTTGTTGTTGTACTGGCGATGCTTGTGATGTGAAATGGAAACGTGACCACGCTAGACAGCAGACATAAGCAAGACAACAACAAACAGTCTTGTGTTACTGGAAGTGACAATCCTCTAAAAATGCAAATTTTCAAAACATCAAAAAATTCATAATTTTCGTCAGATCATCATAATTTATAATAACTGAGATTCTTCAGTGATCAGCCAATGTACAGCGGCAATTAGTTGTATACAAAGGCGTTCAAATCCTGGCAAATTTAATCGAAACACGTTAACCGAGTGCACAAGCAACGAAGAAACCAGCAACGGATCTTTCTAACAACAAAAACAAAAAAAATCCCATTATTTTTCATCTCAACAATTGAAACTGGGCAAAGCGTATGTATGTTTTTACCGATATAGCACAGAGAAGGCATCAAAATAAACATACCTCTTCGAGTACTTTTCTAATAACGCTGTAAAAGCAGGCCAAATGATCAGACGATATTTTCTCTAGACTACGCTTCAAGCAAATTATCCTACGGTTGCATAAAACAGAATAAGTATATTATTGAAAATGCAATTAAACATTCAAATTTTACACAACAACTGAAAACACTGCTCACTTGCACAAAACAGACAATGCGACCGCTTTTCCTGCCCGAAAATCGTATTCCTCTGAAAAAGTATTTAATATAAATTTTTACTTGTTCACTTTTTCATTTAACAGCATCTTTCAAAAATTCAAAGTATTGAATACATTCGATTCATCCATGCATCACAGTAAAATAGAATACTTTGTCAAAGATCTTTGCTACTTGAATTCACATACAATCTTGCATTATTTCAAATTAAATATTAACTTTTTTACTTTATTTGATAATTCTCGGTTAATTTAAAACATGTTCACAAATCACCTCTTCAAAAAATTATTCATCACTTCAAAGAGTACAGTTCATTTCCTTTACAGTACTTGAAAATTGTTTTTGCATTAACTGTAAAGTTATAGTACAAGTAAAACAGATAAATTCAATTCTTTCATCATTCGTACAATTATGATAAGCATTTACTCTTTTTGCTTTTCAACTCCCAATCTTGCTCTTTTGACAATCTGTTCAACTTTGACTTTTGACAATCAAGCTTCACTTTCCCCCCCACCCGAAAGGGATACCAAAACCTACCCCTGGTTTCAAAATCCAAAGGGAAAAAAAAAATGTTTTTAACCAGGTTTTTTCTAAATACTGG
>NW_003530460.1:0-2337 GCF_000181795.1 Trichinella spiralis
ATCGAGACGCCAAATGCGTGTTCGGTGATCGAGGGCTTTCGGTATTTTCATTTTTCCCTCGCTCAGTCTGCCTGTCTGTGTTGGTGAAAGTTGGGCATTGTTTTTTTTTTTTGCAGATCAACGGCGTTAATATGATCAATGCAAGACACGATCAGGCCGTGTATTTGTTGACTGGTTGCAGCAATGAGGTGTTGCTGGTGGTTCAGCGTGAAAAAGCCAACAATCCTTGCTCGGCAAGCAGTTCTCCAGCTGCCACGGCACCGTCCCAGGCGTTGCCGTCCATGTTGTCCACAGATCGCAGGATGGCCCCATCGTCCCATCAACCACATACCAACACCACTACTGCTGGTTCTTCTTCTGTTGAACCAATCCGAGAAAATGAGATCGAAGTAAGCGCAGACTTTTGCTTGATCATTTTTGCTCTTACAGTAAAAAAATATATATATTCATATTTGTTTGTGTCTGCTTGTTTGTAATATGGTAATCATTTAGAGTTAATTTCAGACGATAGAGTGGTTGGTAATTTATGACTGACGTGAGGTTTTTTTTTCTCTCTTCCCCTGAAATTATCTTCATTATCATTCATTAAACGGGTAGTTAGCAGTGGTATATGTTGAAATTTTATTTCAAGATAATTGTTGCTGTTTCTTTTTTTTAAATATAATTATATATAATAAGAATTATTAATATTGATCTTGTTTCAAAATTGTTGTTTTTTTTTCTGAGCATCTTTTCACTTTGTATTCCATACAAATTATTGATTATTTTATTTGTGATTGAATTTTTCTTTTTCTTCTTCTTTTTTGCCTTAAAAATAGATCATTTTAAAGCTTTGCTACTTTGTTGCAGGAAGTGTGCGTGATAAAGACCGGTAATGCACTTGGATTGAGCATCGTCGGAGGTACTGATCACTCTTGTCATCCGTTTGGTGGCTCAGAGCCTGGTGTTTTTATTTCCAAAGTTGTTCCGGACGGTCCGGCCGGAAAGACTGGCAAATTGAGGCTTGGAGATCGTCTTTTGGCAGTGAGTGGGGGGAGGGGTTTTGGATCAAATTATCAATCATCACAAATGATAATTATTTATTTGTAAAATGACGATTTGCTGTCCTGTATTCCATTTTCCCAGGTTAATGGAAAAGGCGTTACGATGGCAACGCATCACGAAACTGTAGCTTTTTTGATGGCTGCTACTAGCGAGGTGAAGTTGAAAGTGCGCCACGACCCTTTGCCGCCTAGTTTGAGAGTAACTTGACGATTTGCTGTGTTCGAGATATAATTATTTAATTATTACTTTTTTTCTAGGAGTTCACGTTGACTAGGCTAGGTGACGAATCTCTCGGTATGGAAGTTAGCGGTGGTGTCAACAGTTCTGTGCATCCATTTGATCCACTGGATGAAGGTATATTCATTTCAAAGGTATGCGTATTTTTCAATCTGTACAAACTTGTCGCTTTTCCAATTCACATAAATTGACGGTGCGCAGTGATGCTTTTTCATGTTCTTCATTCAAGATTCATCCCGGCGGTGCGGTAGCCAAGGACGGTCGTTTGACTGTTGGCACTCGAATTTTGGAAGTGAACAACAAATCTTTTCTTGGCATCACATTGCAACAGGCTGCCGAAATTCTTGCCTCTGCTGGCTCTCATCTGCATGTTACAGTATGCGATGGTCTCAACCCGGTACACTTTGCTGATTCATTTTCGGCACCTGGCTCTACTAAAGAAGAGGTGAGTGATTTTGTGCATGGAAAGAAGGAAAAGAAAAAAGTTTTTACTTTTTTGTTTATCTGCGTTTAGGTGAATCTATCACCGGTTGTTTCGACAGTACCGCGTAAAATAATTTCGGCTTCTGTATACGAGGAGCGAAGCGTTGCGGAAAACAATGACGACAGTATGCAAAATCGTTGTTGATTGTCGTGTCCCGTGTGACACACAGTCATTTCTCAGTATTGTTAACTGGACAGTTATTGTTTAGCTGCGCAATCGATGACAAAGTCGATGGAAATGCCCCCACCGGTTGCTCCGAAACCGAACATCAAACTGATAGTAAGCCCAATGGCATATTGTTTATTATATGAGTGATTTTAATATTTTTTTCGTCGCTGAAGAAAACCCGGTTCGCTGCCGGTTCACGACGACGGTTCGTCTGGTATTCTTTGGAATGAAAAGCACCGTTCGCCGTCGAAAATACCGACGCCAAGTCCAAGCAACGGACCCACGGCAGAGAACGTCGCCTGCGATCGCCGCCCGATGGTTTGCAACCCGAAAATTTGCCATTTGTTAAAAAATTGCAGAAGTTTGACACGAATTGAGCAGCAACAGGGCGACGTTGCCGCATG
>NW_003530461.1:0-2225 GCF_000181795.1 Trichinella spiralis
AATTAAATATATGAAATAAATGTAGGGAAGATATGAACAAAGTAGGTAACATAGTGGTAATCTTCATGGTAATTATAAAATGATGTATAGCCATTGAAACGAGCACAAGGATGTTTAATGTGATGATGTCAAATAAATAAATTTGCACGTTAATAATAATTCTCATAATCCTATACGAAATGTAATTATGAAGTGTTCATTGAAATAATGAATTGATGAAATTTGTACGCTATTACAAATTCAAAATTAGGTTATTTGACTTAAGGTAGTCTATTTTGCTTTTGGCATAATTTCCTTACTGCTGCTTTACTAATTTTCAGTTTCATAGTCTGTTATTGAGTGTATGGTCATGATGGTACGCTCTGAACTGCAGTTCTCTCCTACAGTTAATATTTATGCTTTCATAAGTGAGAAAGACATTCTGTGCTTTCTATTTGCATGAATCTCCTGACTGCTCTCTTTTTATCATATATATGTAGATGCTTCAGTTTATGCAGCTGTAAGTTAGTGGTATGCACTGGCTGAGGATTTGTTTTTCCACTGGAACACCGGACTGGCATCCATAAAACAGATATATTTTTTCAGTCTACTTCATTATTATTTCTTCAGAATGTTTCATCACACTTTGAAACAACCCAAGAATAAGATTGATATCAGCGTTCAAAAGGCAATTATTTTACTAATATGATATTTTTGATTAACTATAAAACTGTTGAAAATGGATTCAGTGTATAGAATTTTTTGAAATTTCACATCTAAGGTAACAAGTTGTTTTAATAGGTTGGGATTGCTGCCTATTTCAAATTGAAATTTTTTTCCTACTAAGACGACATGAGATGGAAAATTATTATTTACAATATTTTTTAGTTTCAGTGCAGATTGTTTTGGTCGAATAGCTACATAAACGTTGTTTCTCTAGCATAGGAGAGTAACTTTTCTTTAAAACTCGTCTTACCAGTAGTAACAAGGCACTTGTCTATCAAAGTTGATATAGATTGTGCTAATAAGTTTCATTATTAAATAAAGTTATTCACTCTGTGTCATTATCGTATTACTGACGGGAAGTTGTTGTTCTACTAGAGGCAAAGTAGTTATGTATTTGCATAATTTGCTTAACATTATATTACTTTTCAGAATAATTCTTCCATCATCATCAGTCATTTGGATATTCAACATGGTAACACATGTGCTGAACTGGAATTCCCCTCTCCAATATCATCAGTGATTAAAAGGTAAGGCAAGTTTGATAATGTGATGCGCATATATGCTTGCCATTTGCATGACCTCACAAATATGGTGAATGGGAACTAATTGGTATCTGTTCTTAGATGATGAATAGGTGTTTTATTATTTTGAGATGACTAGAACTTCAGTATTCATGTCAGTTAAAAATGAATGCTACTAATAATACGTCTTATGGAAATTAAGTAGAAAACGCAATGAATTTAAAATAGCATATTAAAGGTATTTTTTTATTTTTTCAGATGTCACATATGCAAAAGTGCATCTACTACAGTTTCAAAAAGGTCATTTGTTATATTCAAATAGTCTACGAGAAACGTTCTTTGAATGTTTCAAAACGCAGCGGGCAGTTATCATTCTTTACGTACGTATCCGTATTTGCTGATGAAAATATGTAAGCAATACTATATTGTTATTATATTTAGCATTTCATGTATCACTTGTATGAATATGATTGCATAAACCAATATGAAATGGTTACATAACAAATAATTTAAAACAGATAGAACTGCATGATGATTGTTTTGTTCCGAAAATGTTTGTTTGCCATGTCATTGCTTTTTCATAGCTAATCATTAATAACTATTTTGGTGATGGAAATGCTTGCAAGCTTTTAACGGTGGAGCAAAGACAATATATAATTATAAAACAATTATTTTTTTATCTTTCTTTGATTTATTCAATACGTAAATTTTAAGATTCTAGAGAAATTAGCATCACCACGGGTAAGTATAATAGTAAAATTCTAATTAAATGCACTCTTATTCGTATGGATTACGTTTTATATGGTTGTTTTAGATAATGTATAGAGAAGCTTTCAGTTTCCTCGTTATTCGTCAAATGTCAAAAATCCTGTAAGCTGTTTTACTATTCGATTTATGTTTTCTTTTTGTATTCTGAATTATACACATTTTAGGTGAATTGTTTTGCAATGGGTGAAAAGTAATCGAAACAGTTTGGGACTGAATGAAAAAGTTGTTTGG
>NW_003530461.1:4108-5255 GCF_000181795.1 Trichinella spiralis
TCCTCATGCCTGTTCTTCTCTACTCTCAGGTTACCTTACTTCAAGTTTAATCTTCCTTATGTTCTACTCTCTTCCCTGATCATTTGATGTATTCTTCCTCCTATTTCTAGTGACGGGTAGTCTAATCTTGAATCTAAAATGTTTTGTAGTAATAGCTGGAACTTACCGCGAATCTTGCCAGTGGTGATCTCCTTGTAAATCGATTGCCACAGTTTCTTCGGAGGGCTTTACGATATTGACTGCGCCTGAAAAATAGAAATGATCAGGTGATTTTTAATTCACATTTAATTTATACTTACTTTGAGTGACAGGGTGAAAATTCAGACTTAGTGCATTCCCGTCTTGTTTCTTCTCCTTGCATTGGATGGATTCTGTCGATGAACAGTGACGCCTGTAAAACAAACTGAATCAATTTTAGTAGATTACTGTCACTTACTTATGAAGGAAAACGTGAAGGACTTTAAAAGTCATTTAAATACCATTTCAGCCAGATTCTCATTTTCTTCCTTTCAGACATGATACAAGATGCCTGAAAGAGACGAGCAAAATCAAATTTAGTGCTTAATTTATTCTACTCTTAATTTATTCTTATACCTTACCAGGAACAGTCCAATTCTGCTTTTTTTATTTTCAATGGATTGGTATTGTCAGTGGAAACCTGTGCCTGTAAAATAAAGGGAATTAAATTTAGCTGTTTACTGTCACTTACCTACTTATTACTTACTTAAGGTAAACGTGACCACCACTCATGAAAAATCACGCTTGTTATTCCAATGCAACCAGATTTTCATCCTTCTTCCTCTTTAAGACATGATACAAGATGCCTGAAAGTTAGACGTGTTCAAAATCAAATTTAGTGCTTAAAATTACTTACGTTTGATGACAGTCAAAGAGTTATTCTTGCTCACAGTCCATTACCGCAGTCTTTTTTGATTTTCAATGGATTGGTATTATCAGGGAAAACATGTGCCTGTAAAATAAACGGAATCAAATTTAATATTTAATTACTTAATTTCTTAGTTACATATTGGGGAAGCCATGATAACCATTAAACGGGAAATCCATTAACGGGAGTGAACACAATGGGTTATATAGTTTCTGTCTTTTTTCGAAGTTTCAATCACGTTTTCTACCCATTCATTTGGAA
>NW_003530462.1:0-954 GCF_000181795.1 Trichinella spiralis
CTTTGTATTATTAAAGCTTGAAAAAATATACCCGCACGTTCCCAATGTCTTTACCCGTACATAAACAATACACTGCTGGCACCAGCTTGCCCGCCACAAAGACATGGATGGTAAATAGCTGTTGATACCACTGAGGTATAATCTTGAATGTACCATCCATGCCCCAGGTTCGACTGGCTGCCAGCAGTCTAATGTTGGTACCCGTCGCAAATACCAGTATATGCCTGCAGTTACTTTGGCACAATAAAAAGTCTTCTCCAGACTTCGTTGCTTTAAACTGATCTGGTATTACCAGATCATGCCGGTGTTCAGGAAGTCTGGGGAAGCGCTTCGCCCGGTGGCCATACATCGCGGCCCTTAGCCGTCTAAAGAGAGGAAAATGGCCAGATATTGATGGCTCAGCGGACGCGGCGGAAGCTTCCTCGTCATAAATGGCCGGGATGGGCTTTGTTTCTTCCGCGCTGCGCTTTTTCAAAACCGCCTTCTTTTCCATTTTGTACGCCACGTGTTCATCCACCGGTCAGCTTTCGATGTAATCATTCCGCTTGATCACCGTTGTCACATCAAGGTTGGTCCACACGGCACCACCACAACCCTATTTATCCTGTAACAAAATAAACTAATCCTTAATAATTAAGGAAACATACTGTACATTTAGCACATACTTGCGAGCACCTCCAATATTTCTGTCTGCCGGCACGTTTTAATCTGTATGCCCTGCCTTCATGAAAAAGGGACGTACCACCGCAACGATTTTGCATAAGATGCAACTCAGGTACATTAGCCATAGGGAACGGGAAGAAAATGATTTGAAAAACTCGAACGAAAGGCACTGATCGCAAACCCAACAGCAAACGAAAATAAATTGGACGGTTTTGAATTTCGTTTTATATAACCATTTTGCAACATTTAGTTTTCATTTCTCATTGGTCTATTATCGATTTCCCTATTGAT
>NW_003530462.1:3689-4731 GCF_000181795.1 Trichinella spiralis
ACAGCATGTTTTCGCAGAACTTTCTGTTATCGATATAGGCGTTCAGAACTGAGCAAATGTATAGTACAGAAATTCCATTTTACAACAACAAGCAAATCAGAACTTAATACAATATATACCATGGACAAGATGGGCAATACAACGATAACGTGGAAAAAGTCCATTTCTAAACTTGTAGACGCTGTGCCACGGCAACCAACTAATCGTTATGTTGAAAAAATGGATTGGCTGCAATATTACAGTAATAATGTGCTACATTAGGCCATTGTTTTTATGTTTATTCACAATCCGTATTTGTCATTATGATTTGTGCACTTGAGCGTGTGGCATCTTCCTTTGTGTATTGGCTTATGTCGGTTCTTTGAGATACAAACTGAAATTCATTATTATTTATTCTCATCATTCAAAAACACATCTCAAACCTACGACACGGAAAATAGCACAAGCTAATGATAAGCATTGAGGAGTGAAATAAATGAAAAATAGAATTGACGGTTTTGTTCTTTACAAATTAAATATCTTTATTATCTAATTGCATTATTCTACAAAAATATAGAAGCAACAAATGAACAGTCTGAAGAAGAGATAACTGAACAAAGAGATGTTAAATAAACGTGTTTATCTAGGTCATTTTTTGTTTTCATAACGTAACTTTAATAGTGGTGACGTAACATTAATAATGAAAATATTCCTAATTTGGGAATTGTTTCAATCAAGATTTATAAGTTGTATCATTCATTGAAATATTGTTTATCCAATATATTATTAGTGAAGTTTATACTTCTTTAGTAATCAACGTTCACATATTTTATCATTTGTATTTGATGTACAAAGTGACGTAATCAATGCGAAGTATATCAGAAAACATAGAAATATAAGTAAATAAGGGATTTTTTTATTTTTTCCCCCTAGTCAAGGGGGTAGCAACCACCCACCCGGTAATGAAAACAGGTGCACACAGCGGGGACCCAATAAAACAACCTAAACCTGGTGAGACAAGGTTAACACAAAGGTGGAAACACCGACCGAGAAAAGAGATAAA
>NW_003530463.1:0-2370 GCF_000181795.1 Trichinella spiralis
CACGAGTACTAAAATCAATTACAAATTAATTGGACGAAAAGGTAGTATTATTTTTTTTTAAAAAAAATATTAATTACTCTTTGAAGCAAGTCAGGCCGACGCCGCACAATTCTTTGAAAAGATTCTCTCCACTGAGTATTTTGTCGAAAGGGGATTTGTGATTTTCATGAAAAAGGTTTGTCAAGCATTTTTCAACGACATCATGCTTATCAGCGGGACAAACTTGAGGATTTCTTAGCAATTTTAAAACGTACTTTGCTACATCATTCAGAATATATTCATTTCTAAATAATACTTTTTTAAGTTAAATTAATAAAATTATTTTTATTTATTTTTTATACTAATAATCAAAACTTGAAACACAAAGAAGTCACATAAATTGAATGATCAACTTGAAATGAAAAGAAAATTAATTTTCAATTTAATGCTCACAAGATATAGCACATGCAATATAAGAGTGTATGCAAAATTATTAAAAAAAGTTTTTTTTTTAAAAAAAAACTTACTCGTCAAAATCTTTTTCAGCTTTAGCCATGTAGTCCATTTTTGAAGGAAGTCCATTTTCTATGGGAAATTTGAAATTTGGCAACGTTTTCTGAATGCACTGTTCCACAATAGAATTTGCCTTTTCAAAATGACTGTCCATGCAGTTGTTTTCTGGTACTGATAAATTTCTCGCATTGGGAAACCATTCGGGATTTAAAATTTTTCTAAACACAAAAGCGTCCAACTGTTTGCCAATGAATCCTTCTTCGTCATCATCTTCATCACTTTCTTCTGTAGGTTTGAATTTGTGAAAAGCCGGCTTTTCACATCCATTTCTGAAATGGATATTTAAATTTTATTCCAAAGAAAAAAAATGAACTATTTGTTTTTTTTTGGCTTTCAAAAAAAAAATAGTTCCACAAGCTCACTTGGTAAGACATTCTATTGCTTTTTCGGAAAATGCTTCGGCTGTATGATAGGTGAATATTTTTCCAAGTTCTTGATCATAATGGCGATCGATACATTTGTAAAAATTTGCCACATCTTCTGCACAATTGGACGTTGCATCAGCAGATGCTGCAAAAAATAGGCAGCAAAAAGTGATCAAGCCAACAGTGATAGCATTGTAAAATTTTAGAGCCATTTGCAATCGACGAACAGGAGCAAAGTTGAACTGCTTAAACTGCTATTTTGCTGGATCTTTTAAACCGTGAAAAACAGGACTGACCTTTCAATCTTTAAAATTGGTTTTTCTTGTTACTTGCACTTGCACATGTCACTTGGCAAAATGATTGCACTTGATCGAATGAATGATAATCAAAATCAATGAAAATGGAAATAATGTCATGCATGGTGTTGTAAAAACTTACAATTTTATGAATTTCATAATTTAATTTTAAAAAAAAGATTCATACATATATATATTTTTGTTATACTTTTTATTTTACATGAAATTTTTAAAATGATGCAGTATTATTTAAAAATTAGCAACGTATCGTTAATTTCACGAAGGATATTTTTTTACAATCTGTGAATATAAGTAAAAAAATATATATATTTATTATAAATATATCATACATCTTGTAATTTTGATAATTCTCGATCATTGATATTTATTATAAGGATCATCTCATAATTTTGTTTTTGCAAAAACGGCAACTCCCACTGTTCACATGTTGCCGTAGGGCAAAAATAATTTCTGCTTCAGCGAAGCAGCGGTGCCAAATTTCCATGCGACTCTTTCAAACTGGATGAATGATGATGAAAATTCACTTTTGCTTTGAAATTCAACGATCATGTTGCACTTGCTCAAATCAAAAACAAACAAAAATGGTAAAAAAATTTTAAAATCTAGTATTTTGATTTCGGGCGTGGCCTTGTAAAATTCTACACTGACAAAAGACGAAAAATAAAGTGCAAATTTAGTATAAAAAGAAATTTATTTTTTCCCTGCATAATGTCAATTTCTCAAGGCTATCCTGTTCTTCATACAATAAACAAGTATGTGCAATCATCGCTATAAATTATTTAAAAAAAAATGCAATTTCTGAAAATTATAAAATTTATTTCTATTTTGAAAATGTTCTCTCGATGCATATAAAATGCACTTCATTCTGAAAATTGCAAAGAAGAATTTGCAATTAATTGCAGATAGATGAGAAATGTAATTAACTGCTAGGAAAAGCCTGTAAACATATTATCTTCACAAAATTATTATTTCACTTGAATATTGACCTATATTTTGTTAATTTCTAATTTAATGATAAACCGGACAGCTTTTGGTCACTCCTACATCTTGCTGACATTTCATCTGCATTATCAAAATGGAAAATTCCTACTTTGAAATATATTTCGAATGTGCAAATGATGTAAACTATGTGAAAG
>NW_003530464.1:0-1045 GCF_000181795.1 Trichinella spiralis
GGTAAAATAATGAATAAGAGCATGGAAATTCTTGCCAAATTCCATGCTCACTTAACCCAGTTCAAATGTAATTTGAAATGGATCATCAAACAGATCAGCTACATCATAGGCGCTGCGTTTGATGCGGAATGTTTATATATTTCGTTATCATTAAAATGTACATTGAAAGGTTGCAAATGGAAATGATATTAGATGGCAATTTAAGTGTTCACCAACGCACTAGTCGGTTTTGTTCAGATGTTGAAACAGAAAATTTACAATTTACACTAAATATATAAATAAATTTGTTCTTTGTTTGTAAATAATATAGCAGATTTTTAATTTTTTATTTAAATAAAATATACGAAGGAAAACAATAACTCTAATGAACAGGAGCAAAAGAAACATTGGAAAGATTAAAGATAAAATTCGTTTGCAAACCAGAAAAATTTTCGGAGAACAGGCAAGAAAATCAGAAAATTATTTCGATGCGAACAAAAATTAGCAATTGCCAGTCGTAATTTTAATTCAGAACTGCAGCTGTGGACAATTTATCACTTGTTGACTTTCCCTTTGTATTAAAATCGCCATAACCAAAATATGTGATGTGATGGGAACAATGTTTGACAAAGGCATATGCGTTTAATCATGCGTAAAATTCAGTGAAATTACGAGCTCTAACGTTACGTCTGGCTGTTCTTTACTGTTGTTGTTACTGCTGTTGAGTAGTAAAAAAATAAGAATAACTATTTAACTTATTTTTGTATCGTTTTTCCTGAGTTATTACTATCGCACTTGATATAACGTCAGTCTGGTACAATAAAATATAGAATAATGATGATAATTATTATTGAAAACGTAGATCACTAAAAAGTATAAACTTCACTAATAATATATTGGAAAATCAAAATTTCAATGAATGATAAAACTTATAAATCTGGATTGAAACAATTCGCAAATAAGAAATATTTTTATTATTAATGTTACGTCACCACTATTACGTTACTTCTCCCAAATGAAATATCTGACCCCTGATCCCAAGAACACTACACCTAATCACAATTGC
>NW_003530465.1:0-533 GCF_000181795.1 Trichinella spiralis
TAGGTGGGAGATTGTCAATTTGCCATCGTTCACGCGATGGTCCGGTGATCGCCAATGAAATACCACTACTTTGATCGTTTCTTTACTTATTCGGTAAAGCGAAAAAATTGTGGCCAATTTGGCGGCGTTTATGTCGCTGTTGGTCATTGTTTTCATGTTGGATTGAAGCTTTGTTTACAGCCGTCGCTTTGTGTCTTCATTTGGCGCATTGTTGTACTGGGTTATCCCAGTGTGTGATGTGGTCACAATGGATGATCGGCGATAGGCTTGAAGTGATTCGCTCCGGAAACAGTGTCAGACGGGGAGTTTGACTGGGGCGGTACATCTGTTAAACGATAACGCAGGTGTCCTAAGGTAAGCTCAGCGAGGACAGAAACCTCGCCTAGAGTAAACGGGCACAAGCTTACTTGATTTTGATTTCCAGTACGAATAGAAACCGCGAAAGCGTGACCTATCGATCCTTTTGATTGTGTAGATTTCATGCAAGAGGTGTCAGAAAAGTTACCACAGGGATAACTGGCTTTGTGGCAGCC